>NW_006921632.1:2045696-2058992 GCF_000298275.1 Orycteropus afer afer
GGGAGGAAGTGGGAGGGGAGCTGCTGCGTTGTAAATTTTGGTCAATGACATGAGACAAAGTATATGTGAACTGCTGTATGAAAAGTGAATTTACTGTGTAAATCTTCACCCAAATCCTAATTAAAAAAAAAACAAAAAAAAACCACATTTGCTATTTTAAGCCTTGAGAGGATCCCTCCTTAGAGATTCCAATTTATTTTTCCTATCATGGAATCACAGAATTAGTTGTTGTTGTTGTTGTTTTCCCCCTTAAATCTTCTAGATGAGTCTAACGTGTAACTAGGATGGAGAACAAGTTGTTTGTAACTTTTATATGCCCAATCCTGCATCTATTTTCCTAAAACTATATTATATATATATTTTATTGAAATCAAGTTCAAATAAATTTATGAACTATAAACTCACTGAAAAATTAAAACATATTACTCCATTAGTAGAACTCCACTAAGATATAAAAATATTCTATGTAAGATATTAATATAGCAAAGTGTTCATTTTTGAAGTTTATTCACTTAATTCCTCTTTTTTAATGAAATTAATATTTTGAATACAGCATTTACAGTCAACACTCTCTAGGACTTAACAGTATTCAAAATAATTTTAACAAATAACTTTTTTTAAAGGGATAAATTTGCTGTTAGTACATTTCACTGTAATCTTCATTTGAAATTGTAATCATGTCGGCTACTTACTTGGATAGATGGGTTTCAATCCAATTAAATGCTCTTGCTGTAGGGGAAAAAAAAAAAAAAAAACATAACACATTTGCTATTTAATAAACCAAAAACTCCAAACCCACTGCCATTGAGTAGACTCTGACCCACAGAAATCCCCATTGTGTTTCCCAAGCTGTAAATCTTTATGGAAGTAGATCACCCCATCTTCCTTCTGTGGAGCAGCTAGTGGGTCTGAACCACTGACCTTCTGGTTAGCAGCCAAATGCCTTATCCACTATGCCACCTTTTGCTATTCTATGGAGGACCCCAAAGGTGATACTCAAAGCACTGAATTACCATAACTGCTAGGCGCTGGGCCAAACCAACCTGAGGCCAGCTATAAGCAATTGGGAAATCCAGCCATACATGTATGCACCAGCTGCATATAGCCCTGGGGCCAATAGTCCCACCTGTTCAGATTAGTGTCATCCCATCACAGGACCTCAGTCTGTTGTGAGGGATGGTGGATGCTGCAGTGGTAGAGATTGCTATAGGAATGGGCCCTTGCCACCACACTACGCTGCCCACAGGGACCTCTCAGTTTAGTGATCCCTCAACTGACTATGGCTGCCAACTCTGGTGAATGCATTTAATTGTCCAGATAGGAGACTAGGTAATGAGGATAAAGTGAAAACAAGACAGACACATCCTACCCTTATGTTGCTGTTGTTAGGTGCCATTGAGTTGATTCTGACTCACAGTGACCCCCTTCTGGAGCAGAACTGCCCCATAGCATTTTCTTGGCCGTACTCTTTACAGGAGCAGATTGCCAGGTCTTTCTCCCATGGAGCTGCCGGGTGGGTTCAAACTGCCAGCCTTTCAGTTAGCAGCTGAGAGCTTAACTACTGAGTCACCAAGGTATATGTAGTATCTATAATGTATTGTAACCATAGTAATCATTTCACATGTGTTATCTCATTGAATTGTCATTTAATCATTACCCAATCCTTTTACAGGCAAGGAGACTGAGGCTCAGGGAAATACGTAACTTACCCAACATCACACAGTTAATAAGAGGTGAAACTCACCCGACCTCAAAGACTGCTGGTGTCAGCCTGTGCTGTAGAGCTGTTTGGGGCTCCCTAGAGGACAGACTGTTCTCAGCCTGAACCTCTCATTTCTTCTCCAGGTGACAGTCTGACCTATGAGATCAGGAACAGGAAGAGTGAGAAGGAAGAGGAAGCCATGGATGAATGGATTGAGGTGATGGAGAAAGTACTGCCTCTCTCCCTCATTGCCACCAAAGGAGGCATTGAGTCTCTCATTTCCCTTTGCTCCACTCTTATTGAAGAACAAAAGAAAAAGACACAAAGTAGGTTCTGGGAGCACCTGGGAAAAGCTTTGTGGGGGTGGGTGGATGCTGTCTCAGGGAGAAAGTCACACACTGGGGTGTGAGGGGTCTCTCCAACCTTCCTCTGTAACAAAAGCTTTACCTGAGATGGTTGAGTAGTGAGAGGGTAGTTCTGACCTGTACCTCAGGGACAAAGGTAGAGGTGATGTGCATATAGGTCCCTGTGAGTATTCCCTGGAGCTGTGGCCTCATTGGAGTTCTGGGGAACAAGGCTAGAAGACAAGGAATGCTAGAGTTTGTAGCTAAAACCTGAGGAACATTCTTTATTCACTCCCAACCCAGAGGTAGCACCAAGGAGTTTGGTGATGTTCAGCAAGACATTCTTCCAGAACCCTGGAGACTGTTGCTACTTGAGAGTCGGTCAACAGCATGGCTGAACTTTGGACCTTCTCTCCTATCAGCCCGAGGAAGGATCTGAGATTATCCAACTCCCACAATTTGCAGGAGAGAAAACTGAGAAAGTTTCCCTACACATAGGTTTTCTAGCTTCTCAGTCTTACTCAAGAGCATGTGCTTTGGAGTCAGATAGACCTGAGTTTGAATCCTGTCTCTGCCAATTTCTGGCTGTGTGACTTTAGGAAAATTACTTCATCTCTCTGAACCTCAGTTTCCTCATATGTAAAATGAGGAAGACACTGTCTACCTGTAGCATTGTGGGGAGGCTTCGACAGTGTGAGTCATCAAGCACCATCCTTGTAACATCCTCAGAACATGCTCAGGGCTTAATAAGCACTAGCTAATCTAATGTTAGTGTTTTACCATTCTGGTTCTCATTGGCCAGGTTAATTATCAGTTATGAAAAGTGAATTAGTGGGTCAGGAGAGAGGCAGGGAAAGGTAGATGAGAAAGAGACAATCTCTTCTACAATCTTTGCCGTATTATGTCTTATAATATAGTTACCTGTAACATAGTTATTTGACTTATTTCCTTGTGAGATTATAAATTCCTGGAGCGCACAGGCTGTAACACAGTCATTTCTTTTTAAGAATTAGTTATTGAGCACTTACTAGGTACCTGGTACTGTACCTAGCAAGAATCCAGGATCCAGTTAAGTGCTATGAAGTCGATGATATGATTATTCCCATTTTTCAGATGAGGAAACTGAGGCACTGAGAGGTTAGGAGACTTGTCCAAGGCAAGTGGGAAGGATGAGATTAAGCCCAGGTTACCTGATTTGAGAGTCCAACTCCTTAACTGCTAGGAAATATGGCTTCCCTGATAATAATAGTTAGATGCTAGCTTGACTTCAATGGCACTTAATTTCCATATTTCCTTTGGCTCCTCATCCAAAGTTACTCGCTATATTTTCTGCCAGTGATGTCTGTTGAATGGGCAAATGAATGGGTACTCCAAGGCTAGCATTCCACCAGCCACACATAGTAGGTCTGTTGTTGTTGTGTTATGTGCTGTCGAGTCAGACCCGACTCATAGCAACCCCTCCTTGGGCTTCCAAGGGAGTATCACTACGAAAGTAGATTGCCCCATCTTTCTTCCGAGGAGTGGCTGGTGGGTTTGAACTGCCAGCCTTCTGGTTAGCAGTCAAGTGCCTTAGGCACTAAGCTACCAGAGCTCCTCATAGTAGGTCTAAGGGGATACAAATATGAGCAAGATCCAGCCCTTGAGGAGCTAAGTGTTATGAATGGACTTGAGCACAGCACACACATTCTGTGTCTATGTGCATATTCTTAGGTAGAGAATCCACGCTTTTTTCAGATTATCAAAGGAGTTCAGAAGCCCCAAAATGGAAAAAAAGACTAATTTTAAAAAAATAAATGAGTAACATGCAAACAGTTATAGGACCCGGTGATAAATTCTCTACAAACACAGTCCAATGGTAACAGAAAAAGCAAATGAAGCTTCCTGGGTTTTTTGGAATGTTAAGTGTCAGGTGGGCTTCCAGAGTTTAGATATTGGAAACAGGGATCCAAACATAGATGTTGAGGCTAGGAAGTGGCATGATCAGAAAAGTAACTACTCCAGGGGAATATGGTAAATCAGGAGGATGTTGAATTGAAGCAAACTAGATTGATTAGTCCCAGGCCCCTCCAGACCCTGTGGTTCTGTGGAGCTGGCAAAACTTGAGAGGTAGACTCTAGCATACTGTGGGCCTGGCAGAGATCTCTTCTGACACCACTTCCCTGTCCTCAGCACAGCCTCAGCTCCTTATTCTTGCCAAATCCCTAAGACAGTTGGATGGGAATTTTGGCCAGGCAGGGTCTGGAGAATCAGTATAATCCTTGAGTTCCATGGGAGCTTCTTGCTTTTGTTTTCTCCACCCTTCCCAGCATCCAAACATACTTTCTGGCAAGGCTGGCGCAACAAGAGCCCACAAAAATCTCCACCAGAACCTCAGCCACTGAGCCCAGAGCAAATGCTCCAGGACAAGCAAACCACCTACACAAATGTCTCCGAGGTGAAAGACATGCTGCAGGAGCTCCTGGACTCCACCATGTTCAACAAGGGGGAGGTCAGGGCCATTAGGTACATGTCTGCTGTGGTGGAAAACCTCAACAAGGCTTTGATACTCCAGCATAAGGAGAACAGGACCCTAGAGACCAAATATAGATACATGAAAATAGAGATGACCAAAGAGCTCAGCAGCCAGAGGCTGTATTTCCAAAAGTCTATCAAAATCCTTGAGAATAAGAGGGATGCCCTTCTGAAACAGGTAGAAATCCTAGGGGAAAAGTACCATGACCTCCTACTGGTTAAGCATGCCTTAGAGTTCCAACTGAAGAAGGCGCAGAGTGCTAGAGGTCAAGCAGAAGACTCGGTCAAGACTTTTGTTGACTCCCCAGGTCCCCCAGAGAAAGAGACTCTTCCAAAGAAAGAAATTGTTACGGAGCTCCCAACAAGAATCTTGGTCTCTCAACAGGAGTCCAAGAAGGAGGAGCAATTGTTTTTACCACATTCTCCAAGTCCCATGGCCAGGGCCTGGGACAGTGATGATACATCTTCAGTATATCAGCCACTGTCCACCATGGCTACACATTCAAGGATTGCAGATATGTACTGCAGTGAGGACATTGAAAGCCTTCTACCTGCACTGCCACCCTCAGTGGATTACAAGTTTCCTAAGACAGGGGAAAGACTGGTGGCAGAAAGCCCAGGCCACAAAGATGAAGACCAGGAGGATCTCTTCCAGGAAGAAGCCCAGGAGAAGGGAGAACTCCAAGTTAAGTTCCATTTTAGGAAGCAGCACTCCCCAGAGAACTCTGGGAAGGCATCTTCAAAGAATGAGGAGGGGCACTGGGAGGAGGAACACTGGCAGAGGCGGAGGCAGCAGTGGCTGGAGGAGGAGGAAATGTGGCTGCAGCGGCAGAAGAAATGGGCTCTGCTGGAACAGGAGCACCAAGAGAAGCTGCGGCAGTGGGAGATGGAGGAGATGGTGAGGGAGCAGCAGCAGAGATTTGTCCAGCCAGAAAAGGAGCAAGGGAGCCCAAGAAGGGAGCCAGAGCAGCCAAGAGAGGACACAGAAAGGATGATCTTCATGCCCATCAGTCGATGGAGGGAACTGCAGACGCCAGAGCCTCCTCCAAGCCGGGTCCAATCTGCTTGCCAAGGCAGGAGGTCATACTTGCCCAGGTCCCCTAGTATCCAGCAATCTGCCACAGGAAGCCAGAGGATCATGAGTTCAGCAGAGCCTGCCCCGAAACCACGGACACCCCGGGTTCCCACAAAACCCAAGAAATCAGCCTCCTTTCCTGTTACTGGGACAGTCACTCGAAAAGTGACCCGGCCCTCTTTGCAGATATCTTTGGTAGTTCGTAAGGAGAAGGTGTACCGGATGGACATAGAGGCCCAGAGGAAGAACCTAGAGCTCCTGAGCAAAGGGGCTGAGTTGGGGCTGCCCCATTACTTGCACAGCAAGGCCTTGGAGCTCACCACCACCACCATGGAGCTGCATTCACTCAGGCTGCAGTACCTATGCCATAAGTACATCATCTACAGACACTTTCAGACACTCCGGTAGGTCGGGCTCACCCACCACCAACCAGGCACCCACCTACACCCACTGCAATGTGCAGACAGAGCCAGAACCCAACAGGAGAGAAGATCACAGGGCAAGGGAGAACGGGGAGAATGGCCCCAGGCCTGGACAAGGTCTCCCTGAGGGAGGGAACTGGCAAAGGATACCTAGCATCAGGGCCTTGAGCAACCCTTGAAGGTATGGGAGGTAGTACACTTATACATTGGTCTCCCTATAGTGAACTTTTCCTCTAAGCCCACTTCCCTATTCCTTTTTCTGTTCCTATCACCCTGTCCATAACCTAACATGCACTCCCCATTTTGCTTTACTTTCTCTTCCTCAAGACTCCTCATCTAATCCTACCTCCTGCTTCCCTCCTCCTTATTTTCCCCAGCTCTCGCCTATTTCTGTTTCTCTTATTGCTCCCAGGAATTACAAAAAAACAGAGTCATCCCTGATTAATTGATTTGGGAGGTTGGAGGAGACCTTTCCACCCAGTAATAACTTATTCTCACTTCCCAGACAAGAAGTGATCAACCATATACAAGTCATGCAAATAACTGGTATTACCTACAAGGCCCAGCGCCTCTATGTCTTCCTGGAAAACATAGACCATCTACAGAACCTTAGACTGCAGACCTGGACAGACAAACAAAAGAACCTAGAAGAGAAGCGCCGAGAGTGTCTGAGCAGCATGGTGACCATGTTCCCCAAGGTGGGCCTCCTGTCCTGTGACTTCTCAGTGTCAGCAAAGGAAGCACAGCCAGTTGGGATGGAACTAGTGGGGATCTGAGGGTGTGACTTTGGCTGAGGCAGGTGGGAAAAAAGGGCACAGGTTAAAGCCTCTGAACCATAGGTGAAGGCAGAGGGTGACCAGAGTATAAGAAGGACAACTTTCTCCAATCCTGAGAGAGAGGAATCCTTCAAAAAGCTATGGAAGAAAAGACCCTCCTTGAGGGATTGGGATAGCTGGGTCCTTCAGTGTTTTCTTCTGGAATTCCCCTGTGGTTATGTCTGCCTTGCTCCTGGCTTGCTCTCCAGACTTAGTGCATGGCTGTCATCTTGGGACCAACCTTCACCCTCATGCTGGTGACTCACTTTCCTTCTCTCTTGAGTCAGCTCCCCTGAATTCTCGATTCCAGATCTCTTATTTCTTCCTTTACTCCCTCTTTCTAGTGTGGCACCTCTTCCACTCACTTTCTGACACAGACTACATGAGAAGTAAAATCACTGAGACACCTTGGTTGTCTGAAATGTCTTTTAGTGTAGTGCCTAAGGCATTTGACTGCTAACCAGAAGGCTGGCAGTTCAAATCCACCAGCCACGCCTCAGAAGGAAGGTTGGACAATCTACTTCCATAGTGATACTGCCTCAGAAACCCAAGGAGGGGTCGTTAGGAGTGGGATATGACTCTACAGCAGTGGGTTTGGTTTTGTTTTGGAATCCTCACTCTTGAGTTTGTGTGGGTATGGGAAGCCTAGAATAATTTTCCCTCACAATTTTGAAGGCACTGCTCATTGCCTTCTAGGTTCTGGTGCTGCTGTTGCTGTCCAAAATGTCCAAATGTCCAAAATTATTCTGAGTCCTGATCCTTTAGGTTTGACCTATTTTATTCTCTGGAAGTTGGCAAAATCCTCTTTGTCTCCAGTATTCCATAATTTTATGATGATGTGCCTGATGTGGGCCTATTTTCATCTATTTTCTTGGGTGCTTAATCAGTCCTTTCAGTTTGGAAACTTTCTTTGGTCCTGCATTATCTTCTTGAATTATACATTAGATCATTGGTTCTCAAAGGGTGGTCTGCTGACCTCTGGGGTTTCCTTAGGCCCTTTCAGGGGCTCCATCAGATCAAAACTATTTTCATGAAATTAAGATTTTAGTTGTTCTTTTCACTGAGTTGATATTTGCACTGATGGTGCAAAAGCAGTAGATAAAACTGGTGGCACCTTAGCATAAATCAAAGCAGTAGCCATCAATCTGTACTACTGGTCATTGTATTATTATTATTATGTACCACAAATTCATGACTTAAAAGAAAAAAAAAAAAAAAGCAGTTTCACTTAGGAATGTCAAAAGTTTTTCTTAAGAATATTAGATGATCCTTGTTGTTGTTGTTGCTATGTGCCATCGAGTCAGCCCTGACTCATAGCGACCCCTCCTTGGGTTTCCGAGGCAGTATCACTACGGAAGTAGGATTGCCCAACCTTCCTTCCGAGGAGTGGCTGGTGGGTTTGAACCGCCAGCCTTCTGGTTAGCAGTCAAGTAGTGACTGGTATACCATCCGATCTGCAGCCTATACGACTATGAGACCAGAAGAACTAGATGGTGCCTGGCTACCATTGTCAACCACTTGGAAGGGGATCTATGTAGGAGATCCTTGATAGAGAGGGAGAACAATGTGGAACAAAACTCAAAATCATTTGGAGGAAAGAAAGAGAGGGACCAGGTTTGCTGTTCTGATAGAGCCTGGTGGAACCACTGAGACTCTGGCCCCTAGCTGCCCTTCAGGTCTGGAATTGAACCCACACCTGTGGTTTCCAGCTAAACAAAAGACATGCATATGAGTTGAACATTTACCCAAGGTAGATACACTCCATGGAGAGAACAATCATGGAAGAAAGAAGGGCTGCTTATGCACAGGGAAACAGATCAGGGGGCAGAAGTGCATGGAGGGATAGACACAGTGAAGAGGTGACTGTCGGGAGGAAGTGGGAAGGGAGCTGTTGCATTGTGGAATTGTGGTCACTGTCATGAGACAAAGTGTATGTGAACTGCTGTATGGAAAGTGAATTTGTTCTGTAAATTTCCACCCAAATCACAATAAAAATTTTTTTTAAAAAAAGAATATTAGATGAAACACTAGAAATGCTTACTCTCAACCCTGAGCACACTTCTTTTTTAACATACTATGTGATAACTTAAAAAGTAAACAACAAACTGGCAGCACTATTTGTTATCAATGATAAAATCTGAGCTATCAAATTATTGATTTTTAAATATTTAAATAACCAACCTTGTATTCCCAAAATAAACCCCACTTGGTCATGATAACACAACATCTCAAAAATCTGTGGGTTGCAACTAAAGCAGGGCTTAAAGGAAAACTTATAGTATTGAATGTTTATATTAGAAAAAAAGAAAGATCTCCAATCAATTATCTGTCTAATTTGACAAACTAGAAAAGGAAGAGCAAATTAAGTACAAATTAAGCACAAAATAAGCAGAAGGAAGGAAATAATAAAGAGAAGAGCAAAAATTAATGAAATAGAAAACAAATCATAGAGAACCTCTAATTAAGTCTTTGAGAAGGTCAATACAATGGTTAAACCTCTAGTTAGACTTACCAGGAAAAAAGATGACACGAATTACCAATATCAAGAGTGAGAGCATTATCACTACAGATCCTGCAGATTTATCTGTTGTTAGATTTCATTTGCTAAATTTTTGTTTAAAACTTTTGCATCTATTACATGAATTATATTGGTCTGTAGTTTTTTGTTTTTTCCTTGTCATGTCTTTGCCTGGTTTTGCTATGAGGATAATACTGTCCTCATAGAATGAGATACATTTCTTCTTCTTATATTTTCTGGAAGAATTTGTGTAAAAAATATTAAGTCTTACTTAAATGTGTAGTTTAATTTACCTTAAATGTTTGGTAGAATTTGAGTTTGGAGTTTCCTTTGTGGGAAAGTTTTCAACTGCAAATTAAACTCTTTACTAGATACGGAGATACTCAGGTTATCTGGTACTTCTTGTGTTTACTTTGGTAGTTTGTCTTTCAGAGAGTTGCTTTAATTTCATCTCAATTTGTTGGCATAAAGTTCTTTATAACACTCCTTTATGCGGCCTTTTAATAACTGCAGGATCTGTAGTGATATTCCTTCTCTCACTCTTGATATTGGTAATTCGTGTCATCTTTTTTCCTGATAAACCTAACTAGAGGTTTAACCATTGTATTGATCTTCTCAGAGACTTAATTAGAGGTCCTATTGATCTTTCTCTATGATTTGTTTTCTATTTCATTAATTTTTGCTCTTATCTTTATTATAATTTCCTTCCTTCTGCTTATTTTGTGCTTAATTTGCTCTTCCTTTTCTAGTTTCTCAAATTAGAAAGATAGATAATTGATTGGAGATCTTTCTTTTTTTCTGATATAAGCATTCAATGCTATAAATTTTCCTTTAAGCTGTTCTTTAGTTGCAACCCACAGATTTTTGAGATGTTGTGTTTTAATTTTTATTCAGTTCAAAATACTTTTTAATTTCCCTTATGACTTTTTGTTTGATGGGTTACTTAGAAGTGTGTTGATTAATTTACAAATATTTGGGGGATTTTCTAGACATCTTTCTTATTGATTTCTAGTTTAATTCCATTGTAGCCAGAGAACAGGCACTGATTTCAATCATTTAAAATTTATTAAAAGTTAGTTTTTGGTCTAACGTATGGTCTTTGTTGGTATACATTCAATGTGTAATTGAAAACAATGTATATTTTGCTATTGCTGGGTGACACGTTTTATAAATATCAATTAGTTCTAGTTGGTTGATAGTTGTGTTCAAGTCTTCTATGTGATTTTCTGACTACTTGTTCTATCAAGTATTGAGAAAGATGTAGAAATCTCAAACTATAATGTATTTCTCTACTTTCAATTTTATAAGTTTGAGTCCATGTACTTTGAAGCTCTGTAATTAGGTGCATATATTTAAGATTATTATGTACTCTTGAAAAAACGCACTTTAATTATTATGAAATAACGCTTTTATCCATGGTTATAGTCCTTATTCCTAAATCTATGGTGTCTGATACTGATAAAGTCATTCCCGTTTTCTTCTGATTCCAGTATTTGCATGGACATCTTTTTCCATTCTTTTTCTTTTAACTTCTTCATGTCTTTATATGTGAGTCTTTAATAGACATCATATATGGACACAAGGAAGAGGTAACTATCAGGAGGAAGTGAGAGGGGAGCTGTTGCATTGGGGTAAATAGTAGTCAATGTCATGAGACAAAGTATATATGAACTGTTGTATGGAAAGTGAATTTGCTCTATAAATTTTCACACAAATCACAATTAAAAAAAAAATCTGCAATAAATATTTAAGGGGTTAGGGGTTCTGGGAAAAAAAAATAGACATCATATAGTTGGTTCTTGCTTTTTATATAATCTGACAATCTCTGCCTTATATTTGGAGGGTTTAGATCATTTACATTTGATATGATTATCAATTTTGTTGTGTTTAAAGCTACCATCTTTGTTTACATTTGTCCCACCTGTTCTTTAATCATTCCTCTTTTTCTGACTTTTGGATTTTTTTTTAATTTAAATGTATTTTATTGAAATATAATTTATGTACAGTGAAATACACAAAACTAAACTGACAATGTATTTCAATGTATTTTTTTTTTTGCAGTGTTCCCACCCCTCCTCTCCCACCCCTAGCAACCTCCATATATAAACCTTTCCTTGACCCTCCACAACAACAAACTAATACTATATTTGTCCTTCTGTGATTGACTATTTCACTCAGCATAATGTCCTCCAACTTCATCCATATTATGCGGTGTTTTGCAGACTCTACGTTATTCTTTAGTGCTGCATAGCATTCCATTATGTGTATGTACCATAGTTTGGTCATACACTCTTCAGCTGATGGGCACGTAGGTTGTTTCCATCTTTTTGCTATTGTAAATAGTGCTGTGATGAACATGAGTGTGCATATATCTGTTCCTATCCTAGCTCTCACCTCTCTAGGATATATACCTAGTAATGGGATTGCCGGGTCAAATGGTATCTCCAATTCCAGATTTCTCAGGAATCTCCAGACTGCTTGCCACAGTGGTTGTATCACTTCGCAGTCCCACCAGCAGTGTATGAGAGTCCCAATCTCTCCACATCCCCACCAGCAATTGTTATTTTCTGTCTCATTAAACCTTTCCATCAGTGCTGGGGTGAGATGGTATCTCATTGTTGTTTTGATTTGCATCTCTCTGATGGCCAATCATTGTGAGCATTTCTTCATGTATTAGCTGGCCACCTGAATATCCTCCTTGGTGAAGTGTCTAATCATGTCTTCTGCCCATTTTTCTTTCTTTCTGCTTCTTTTTTTTATTATTATTGTGATTTGGGTGAAAATTTACAGAGCAAATTCACTTTTCATACAGCAATTCACATACACTCTGTCTCATGACATTGACTGCAATTCACCACAATGCAACAGCTCCCCTCCCATTTCCTCTCAATAGTTACCTCTTAACTGTGTCCATCCCTCCATGCACTCCCGCCCCCTGTGCATAAGCAGCCCTTCTTTCTCCCATGATTGGTCTCTCCAAGGAGTGTATCTACCTCAGGTAAATGTTCAACTCATATGTCTGTCTTTTGTTTGGCTGGAAGCCACAGGTGTGGGTTCAGTTCCAGACCTGAAGGACAGCTAGGGGCCATAGTCTCAGTGGTTCCACCAGGCTTTATCAGACCAGGAAACCTGGTCCCCCTTCCCTTTTTTTGTTTCTCCAAATGATTTTGAGTTGTGTTCCACATTGTTCTCCCTCTCTATTCAGGATCTCCTACATAGATCCCCTTCCAAGTGGTTGACAGTGGCAGCCGGGAACCATCTAGTTCTTCTGGTCTCATAGTCGTATAGGCTGTCGATCGCATGATGTACCAGTTGCTAGGGATAATTGTTTCCATGACCTTTTGGTTTTCTTCATTCTTCTTTGCTCTGGATGAGGAGAGACCCATCATTGCATTTAGATGGCAGCTTGCAAGCTTTTAAGATCCTAGTTGCTACTTGCCAAAGTAGGAGGTGGAACAATGTTTTGTATAGTATGTTGTGCCAGTTGAGCTTGATGTCCCCTGTGACTATGGTCCTGAGCCCACAGGTTCAACTACTTGGTCCCCCTGGGTAGCTGGCTGTGACCAAGCAGTGACTACAACCTTGCCCCTTGTCAGCTCTACTATACACCCGGGAATTCAGATCATACACATAAATTTATAGGACTATTGTCTGCCAGCCCTATACGTGTTCTTGTGTACACTCCTCACTTCATAGACATACCTGCTAGTTCAGCCTGTCTACCCATCTATCCACCCATATACTGTTTCCCTTCAATGACAATGCAGTACTGTATGTGCAAAAGGGTTCATCTTTGTTGTCTGTACTTCCCATGTACCTCTCTACATCTTTCTCTTCCTCAATGCCACCATATTGATCACTCACATTTGGTACATTGCCCTTCTCTTCACCCAAATCAATACTTATCTC
>NW_006921632.1:2071706-2072904 GCF_000298275.1 Orycteropus afer afer
TTCCTGATTGATCCCTTTCCAAAGAAGTATTCAGGTATTTGTCTTCAATCTCATTAATTCTGTCCTCCATTGCATCAATTCTACTCCTTTGCCCTTTCTGTGTTATCTATTTCTGACAATTTAGTATTAATCTTCTGGGTTCTGTGTGTAGATTTAGAATCATATCTAATTTTTCATGATTTTTTCATTTTGTTCTTGTATTTTCTTTCATAATTCTTCTACGTTTTTTTCTGTGTTTTCTTTGGTCTGTCTCTCAGTTCTTTGAAGATACCTAAATATAATTCTTTTGAATTCCTCATTAGGGACTTCCAATGCTGAATCTTCCTCAGGGATGTATTTTGGGTCTGTATCCTGGTCCCTTGTTTCTCCTGCTTTATCTCGCTTCTTTGCGTGGACTGTGATGCTCTGTTGTCTCCAAGGCATTGTGACGTTTTTGTGTTTATATTTAATTAGTGACTATATGTTGGAGTTACTTGCTCACAATTTTCGTTTTCTTTGTTTTGTTTGTGTGTTATGTATACAGGCAGGGTACTGTGCTGTGCTCCTCTATTCACTTGTTGACAGCACTTATACACTCACCACCTGTCTCCTTTCCTGTTGTCAGCCTCTTGTATGTCCTTGCTGACCTTGGCAAACAGAGCCTAATCTTAGGTCCCTAGAATCTGAATGAGAATGCTGTCACTTTAAAATCCAAAATGGCCATTGCTTGTAAACATTCAAAATGCCTGCACCCTTGGTCACTTTAAAGATCCAAAATGGCCACTACTTGTAAACATTCAAAATGGCTGTGCCCTCGGTCACTTTAAATATCCAAAACAGCTGCCACATGTAAACAATCAAAACGGCTGTGCCCTCCAGACAGCAGAAAGTCAACAGCTCAGGTTGTCTCCCTCCCTGCTGTTTCTTTCCTAGTCATAGGGCACTATCACAATCGTCCCTGCAGCCTTTGGTGACCAGGACTGATCTTTAGGTCAATTCTCAGGTCCCAACACCACTTGGAAATATTCAGGCTGTTGGTCCCGTCAGAGTAGCTGACAGACTGGAGCTCCGACTATCTCTGTACTCACTGTTTTCATTCAGATTTTTCCACTAGTTGGTGCCTAATCCACTTCTGTATAGTTCCTTTCAAAGCTCAGGGCTCCAGGATTATCTTCTGTATCTCTGTCAATTGATTTTTCTTTTCTTTGTTGAAGAGGGT
>NW_006921632.1:2078406-2094489 GCF_000298275.1 Orycteropus afer afer
ATTCCCTGGAGAAGGATGTCATGCTTGGTAGGGTGGAGGGTCGACGAAAGAGGGGGAGGCCTTCAACGAGATGGATAGATACGGTGGCTGCAATGATGGGCTCAAGTATAGCAGGGATTGTGGGGCTGGCGCGGGATCGGGCAGTGTTTCGTTCTGCTGTGCATGGGGTCGCTTGAGTCGGAAACAACTCAACGGCACTTAACAACAACAACAATATACTGAATCATTTTTTAAAGTAAACTTATTATCATATCATCCTTATTAAAGTAGAGGGTCAGCAAAAAAGCATAAGACCCTCAACAAGATGGACTGACACAGTTGCTACAATGATGGGCTCAAGCACAGCACAGATTGTGAGAACAGCACAAGGCCAGGAAGTGTTTCATTCTGTTGTACACAGGGTCGCTATGAGTCGGAGCTGACTCGACGATACCTAACAACAACAACATTATCATATAGGAGTCATTGAAACTTCTGATACTGAAAATGGATCCAAAGTAGTACAGGAATTTTATAAAAAGCAAACACCCACACAGCCAAGTGATAACAGCTAAAATTTTTAGATACTGGAATCAGACTCCTATCTTTCCCTAGGTAGCTCTGGTGGCGTAGTGGCTAAGGCACTTGACTGCTAACCAGAAGGTTGGCGGTTCAAACCCATCAGCCGCTCCTCAGAAGGAAGACTGGGCAATCTACTTCCATAGAGATACTGCCTTGGAAACCCAAGGAGGGGTCACTATGAGTCAGAGACAACTCAATGGCACATAACAACAACAACAACAATCTTTCCCTATCTTGATTCTTTATGATTTTCTTCTCTGGCTTCTTTTCTTTCTTTCTTTTTTTTTTTTCTTGATGTCTTGCCTATTGTCCAGATTTCTCCACACAAAGGAGAAAATAGGAACTAATCTAGCTAATAAGAATATTCTTCGGGATCATTAATAATCATGTTTCTAGTACACAAGCACTAAGCTATCCTTTTATGTGGCAGGAATAGCTCTCTGCACCAGCTATGATGTGTTGCAGTTTTTCTCGCTAAACTTGTTCATTTACAGATTCTCCAACATCACATCTTTAGGACAAGGAGCCCTCAGTCTGGATTTAGGCTCAGGAAGGCTAGGGAAAGGAGGTCTGGTTTCATTTTCCTTTACACTCTATTCTTTCTTCTGCTACCAGGGATATAGACATAGTCCCCAGGGGCATAGTAAATATCTTGGAGGGACTGGAGAATTTCATAGCCATAACCCCAGAACCTGCTAAGATCTCACAAGTTGGGCAAGGCAATATCCTCCCCAAGTCCTGAGCAGCACTGGCCTGAGACTTGGGGAGGCAGTGTGCTGAGGAATTCAATGCAAGTGTTGGCATCAGACAGTTGGAAGGGCATTGATCATGGATGTTTCTCCTAACTCAAGTTTCATATCACCTTATACCAGTCCATTCTGAGAATCTCCTGTAGGTGTCTTGATTTGTCTTCCCTTCGAAAAGGAAAGGGCCCATATGACAATCCTTTGGCTGTGAGGGTTCCACCAGCTCTTGGCCCAATGCCAGGGCCAGGACCAGATGAAAAGATACACAGAGCATGCCAGGTACAAGCTGGTGTCATGCCATGAACCCTACAGATGGTCTCAGAGATCTTTCCGGAGACCTAGGGGTTTTGTTGGTAATTTTTTTTTTTTCAATGACCTGTTCAATTTCTTCTTTTATTATGGATCTGTTAAACTTTTCCACCTTAGTCTGAGTTAGTTTAGGTAGGTAGTGTGTTTCTAGAAATCTATTCATTTCTTCCAGATTTTCAAATTTGTTGGAGTACAGTTCTTCATAGTATCCTGATATTATCCTTTTGATTTCAGTTAGTTCTGTTGTGATGTCACCCATTTCATTTCTTATTCGTGTTATTTGTATTCTCCCTCTTTTCCTTTGTTAAACTTGCCAGTGGTATGTCAATTTTACTAATCTTTTCAAAAAACCAACTTCTAGTCTTGTTGATTTTTTCCATTGTCTATTTTCTGTTTCATTTATTTCTGCTCAAATCTTTATTATTTCCTTTCTTCTGGTGACTGTGTAGGCTTTTCTTGCTGTTCTTTTTCTAATTCTTGGAGATGTTGGTTTAAAATGTTGATTTTGGCTCTTTCTGTTTGATGTGTACATTGATTTCTATAAATTGGCCTCTGATCACTGCTTTTGCTGTGTCCCAAAGATTTTGGTATGTTATATTTTCATTCCTGGTTGATTCAAGGAATTTTTTAATTTCATTTTTCATTTCTTTTATTACCCAGTCATTCTTAAGGAGGGTGCCGTTCAGTTTCTATGTGTTACCTCTTTTTCCATTCATCTTCCTATTGTTGATTTCTAATATTATAGCATTGTGATCTGAGAAGATGCTTTGTAGTGTTTCAATGTTTTTAAATTTATTAAGGCTTGCCTTATGACCTAACATATGGTCTATCATGGAGAATGTTCCATGTGCACTGGAAAAGAATGTATATTGTGCTGTTATCAGGTGAAGTACTCTGTAGATGTCTATAAGTTCAAGTTAGTGGATTGTATTGTTTAGCACTTCTGCATCTTTGTTGAGTTTCTTTCCAGTTGTTCTATCTTTCATTGAAAGTTGTGTATTAAAGTCACCTGCTATGACTGGAGTCATCTATTTGTCTTTTCAGTTCTGTTAAAGTCTGATTTATGTATTTTGGGGGTCTTTCATTGGGTCCATAGATATTTATTATGGTTATATCTTCTTGTTCAATTGATCCTTTAACCATTATGTAATGTTCTTTCTTGTCTTGTATGGTGGTTTTTGTCTTAAAGTCAATTTGATCAGAAATTAATACTACCACTCCTGCTCTTTTTTGCTTGCCATTTGCTTGGTATATCTTTTTCCAACCTTTGATTTTTAGTCTATTTTTGTCTTTGTTTCTAAGGTGTGTCTCTTGTAGACAGCATATTGATGGGTTATGTTTTCTTATCCAATCTGCAACTCTCTGTCTCTTGAGTGGTGCATTTAATCCATTGACATTCAGCATAACTATCAACAAGTATGAATTGGTTGCTGTCATTTTGTTATGTGTTTTTTCATGGTGTTCTTGGTTTCTTTGTTCCATATAATATTCCTTGCTGACCTCATTATGTTTATGAATCATATTGTCATTTCTTTTGTCACTGTTGTTTTAGTATTTGCTAAATATTTGTGCTTGTCCTCTTTTTTTTTAAATTGTGATATGAAGGTTCATCATCTTCATTGAGGTTACCCTGTGATTTATAATTTTCTCCTCAAGTTTAGAACAGTGCATTCTATCTTGCAACTCTCTTGACTTCCTCACCATTTAGAAGTTCTGTAACTATGCTATTTTTTCCCTCTTTTTGGTTTGTAGTTGTCCTCATTTGCCAATTGTTTTCTCTGGTTCTCTGTTTACAATATTGTAAGCTTATTTTACTTTGGATACTTCCATAGCTGTGTTGGTTTCTGGGTTATGTCATCTTGTGTATTAATGGTCGGTTATTGTTTGCTATTATTGGTTCTCTGTTCAAAGGACTCTGTTGTAAAGTTTATCTGGTTTTAACAAATTCCCTTATTTCTGCTTATCTGGAAATCTAATTTCACCATCATATTTGAGGGACAATTTTGCTGGGTATATAATTCTTGGTTGGAAATTTGTCTCTTTCAGAATTTTATATATACCATCCCATTGCCTTCTCACTTGCATGGTTTCTTCTGAAAAATCAGAGCTTATTCTTATTGGTTGTCCTTTATAGGTAACTTTTCATTTTTCCTGTGCTCCTTTCAGGATTTTTTGTCTTTGGTTTTGATGAGTTTGATGATGCTATGTCTTGGTGATTTTCTTTTGGGGTCTATCCTGTTTGGGGTTCATTGGACTTCCTGAATGGACATATTTTCATCTTTCATCATGTCAAGGAAGTTCTCTTCCAACAAATCTTGGACAATTTTCTCAGTGGGTTTCTTTTTCTCTTCCTGTTCTGGAATTCTGATTACATGTAGGTTATTCCTTTTGATGGTGTCCTACATGAATCTTAGGCTTTCTTCATTTTGTTTTGATCTTTTTTCTGATTGATCCCTTTCCAAAGAAGTATAGAAGTATTTGTCTTCAATCTCATTAATTCTGTTTTCCATTGATTCAATTCTACTCCTTTGGCTTTTCAATGTGTTATCTATTTCTGAAAATTTGGTATTAATCTTCTGGATTTCTATCTGTAGATTTTGTATCATTTCTAATTTTTCATTTATTTTGTCATTTTGTTCTTGTATTTTCTTCCAAAATTGTTTTAGGGTTTTGTCTGTGTTTTCCTTAATTTTCTTAGTGTTTTCCTTGATCTGTCTCTCAATCCTTTGAAGATACCTAAGTATAATTCTTTTGAATTCCTCATCTGGGAGTTCCAATGCTGCTTCTTCCTCAGGGATGTGTCCTGAGTCTATATCCTACTCCCTTGTTTCTACCACTTTATCCTGCTTCTTTGTGTGGACTGTGATGCTCTGTTGTCTCCAAGACTTTGTGATGTGTTGTATCTAGATCTCTGTTAACTGTTTGTGAAGAGCAGTTAAGGGTGAGTCATGCTCTTCTTGGTGGTCATTCATGTTGGCCAGTTGGTAGAGAAGGAAGTGATGGCTTTCACTCAATAGGTGGAGCTGCAGGAGGTGCGGGTGTGGTTGCATTGTATGGGCACAGTTGCTGTCTCCCACCCAGACAAAAACAACAATCATAAAACAATCAAAAAGTAAAAGAAGCAGACAAAAAATACACTGCATAAATACACAGGAACAATCACCAAAAAAAGAAAAGAAAAAAAAATCCCACAACATCTGGAGAGGAGGCAAAAAGAGAAAAGAGGTAGAGTAGGAGAACAATGGAGGAAAAAATGGGAAAAATGCAAAAAGAAAAACAAGGAATGGGGAGAACCCCAAGAAAGAAGAAAATGGGAACCAGGAATAGGGAAAAGAGAAAAAGCTGAAAATTAGAACCTGGGAAGGGAAGAATAAGAGTAATAATAAAAAGAATAAATAATAATAATAACAATAATTTTAAAACAGACAAAAACAAAGGAAAAAAATCTGTGCAGGGCAGGGCACCCAGGCTCCGTTGGAGCACAGAGACTGGGATGGAATTCCTGCCAGCCAAGAAAGTGGGTGGGAGTGAAGGATGGTCACACCTCCATTCACCAAAAGGGTGTGGGGTATAAGAGTAACAAGGGAATATTGCACCTGCGATGTAGTAAAATTACCTGGCATGGCTTTTCTAACCATAAGTCTTTGTAAACTCCATGGTGGAATTTGCTATGAGAAACTGAGTAGCTCCTGATTGTTAAAATCATCCACCTGGGGTACTTCTGTTGAGAGTGGCACAGAGCAATATTCTGGGAAGTTCGCTGTCTCTCAGGTGCTTAGAATTCTGATGTTATGATTGACTAGTTTGGCCACTCTGCCAGGCTCAAAAGGAGGTCTCCTAGAGGCAGAACTCTCTCTGACTGCTGGCTGAGAAGGACGTGCTGCTGAGAGAAACACTCTCCTGAGAGAAACACGCTCCTGAGAGAAACACGCTCCTGAGAGACATGTGCTCCTGAGAGACACGTGCTGCTGGGAAAGAGACAAAGAGACATGCATTGCTGAGAGAGACACCAAGAGACACACTGCTGGGAGAGAGACCGTGAGAGACTGTTGGCTGAGAGATGGCAGGCTGAGAGAGACTTGAGCATTTTTCCTGAACTTGAATTGTAGCCTGGTGCTTCCCTATTCTACCCCATAATCTGTGAGTTCCGTGTGGCCACTGCAGTGAATTATTGGACCCAGCGGAGAGGTGGTAGGTGCTTTGGGAGGAACAGTTGGTGAAAGGGCTGGAGCATGTCTGGTCTCACAGGAATAGGCCTTGGACTATTGATGGTGATTCTGTCTTCCTCTTGTGGGGTTAGAGGAGATAAGGAGATACAGCCTCCTTGCCCCTTTAGCAGCACCTTTCCAGTCATTCGTGTCCAGAATGTCCTTGCAGTCCCCAGCAAGTGGAGCTTATTCTTAGGTCCCTGGAATCTGAGAGAAAAATGCTGTAGCTTTAAATATCCAAAAAGGTCGAACAGCTTGTAAACATTCAAAATGGCTGCACCCTCCATACAGCCAAAATTCCACAACTCAGCCTGTCTACCTCTTCTCTGCTTCCCCTTTTATTCGCCAGCCAGTTCAGTCCTCCTTGCAGCCCCTGGCTAACAGGGCCAATTTATAGGTTAATTCTTAGGTCTTAACACCACTTGGCAATATCAAACTGTCCATGCTGTCAGGATTACTGACAGACCACAGATCCGTACATCTCCTTTTCAGTGTTTTCATGCAAGTTCTTCTACTAGTTGGTGTTTAGTCTACTTCTGTATCCTTCCTTTCAAAGCTCAGGGCTCCAGGATTATCTTGTGTATCTGTGTTAACTGCTTCCCCTTTTCTTTGTTGAAGAGGATCTGTGTAGTTTCTCTGCCTATTCTGCCATCTTAACCAGAACTCGAGACCTAAGGGTTTTAATTGGAGGACTCTCTAAGCCTTACCTTCTATCGCTCTGCTCAGCCTAAGCACAGCACAGACACTAACAGTCAGGCATGCCTCCTTCTACCCTAGAGAGGGGATAACTTCCTGTCTCACTGATATCTCTCTGCTGGTCCCACTAGCTCCAGCTGGAGTGGAACGTTCACCTAAACATTCCTGTGGTCACCTCCCCAAAGCCAAGGAAAAGCAAATGGCCCCCAGCCTTGTCCCGGCGCTTTCGCTCCAGTGGCTCCTCCTGCAAGCAGCCCCTAGAGCACTTTAAGTCCAAGCAGCGGGAATGTGTGCCCCTACGGATGGCCCGGTAGGTGCAGGGAAGTCAGGAGGGCAGCTAGTTGGATGGATAGAGATACCAGATGGCAAGATACAGGAATGGCCAGACTTGGGGGGTTGGTGGCTCAGTGAGGGTACAGACATGCAGAGTTCACTGCCACAAGTTGCAAGGCACCTGTCTTCTCCACTGCCCTGCCCAGCTCTGGCCCACCGACACAGAGGGGAATATATGTTGTGTGTGGGCTTCATAGGCCAGCCTGACTGTTTCAAACTATGCAACTGAAAGACTCTGAGGACCCACAGCTGAGAATTGATCGCAATTTCTACTTTGAGCATCCATCTAACACCTCCCATTGGCCTGTTAATATAAACAAGTGTGATCCTTCCCACCATGTAATGCCCCCAGGCTTAAAAACAGATGCCTGTGAGTCTTTGGGCAGCTGAGAAGATCCATATCCACACTCACTGTAGTGTGGCCAGCTCAGAGCTCCAGTCCCAGGGCATATATTAAAGGCACAAGACCTACCTACCATAGTGGCTTCTTCCAGCAGCTCCTCAGCCAGAGGATTTCAGGGAGTGAAATATAAGAGTCAGTGTGTGAGGGGTAGGCGTAACAAGGAGGGCAGTGACAAACTCTTTGAAAAGGGAAGTAGACAAGGCTTTGTGGCCCTAGAGAGCTGACTGCTTCTCATTCTTTCTCTCTGTGTCTAACTCTGTCATTTTTATTCCTCTGCCCCTAGCCAACAGGGGAGTCAGATGGAGGCAGTCTGGAAGACTGATGTAGCCTCCTCCAGCCACCCAATAGAAAAGAAGGCTCCTCCCAGCCTAGAGTGGGACCAGCTAGGGGGGTATCCAGACATTCCCCGGCTGTTGGCTCTGGATATACATCCCTCCTACTACAAAAATCTGACGTTCCTCAAGACTTGGTAAGTACAAGGCTGGACAGTTCATCTAGATTCAGGGGAACCTGCCCACCAAGGCAGGGGCCACAGTGCACACTGACACTGTCCAGGGGCCCAAGATATCTCTTTTCAAACATTAATAATGACTCCATGTATTGTCCTACATCAACAGTGAGATGCTTATGTGCCATCAGCTTGGGTCCCCACACCAAAACCATGTTACTTCTCTCAAGATGTTATACAGTATTACAACTTTACAGAAGTTTTTCCTTCACACTTGTTTTCTGGGCTACTCAAGAATTGCTAGGAAGCTACATCTTACCCTAGGCTAGTGGGAGAGCCAGGTACACGAATGGAGAGATGAGGGAGATCTGAATCAGATGATACACTGGAGACTCAGACCCAGGCCATCTTTAGCATTTTCATCTCCTTACTGTCTTCAGAACTGTCCAAGTAAAAACAGCTCAGGGGAGGGGAGGGAAGCAGGATGCAGGAGGCCAACAAGAGGCTTAAGGGCTAAACTTGAAGATGTCACTATTGAGAAATCTAGGTTCTTTCAAGGAACTTTTCTAGATCACCAATCCCATCTGCTTTTGTGGTCCTGGCCCAATTAAAGATACCCAATAGGAAGAGGGCACTAGCCAGGCTAGACCTAACCAGAACCAAGAGCTGCAAGATGCTGGTGCTGCTGCCATCCTCCAGACAGGGTATTCTCTAAGACACGGTGGTGTGGAGCATCAAAGAAAGTCATTCCCTGGCTGTGTCTCTACTATGAAACAGGCCCGAGAGTCCCAGCTGGATATCAGCACTACAACCCACCTACTGGATTGCTGTTGTAGTTGTTGTTAGGTGCTATCAGTCAGTTATGACTCATAACGACCTTATGTACAATAGAGAGAAACACTACCTGGCCCTGCACCCGCTTCACTATCATTGCTACACTTGAGCCCATTGCTGCACCAACTGTGTCAATCCATCTCGCTGAGGATCTTCCTCTTTCAGCTGACCCTCTAATTTACCAAGCATGATATCCTTCTCCAAGGACTGGTCCCTCCTGACAACATGACCAAAGTATAAAAGAAGTCTCGCCATCCTCACTTCTAATGAGCATTCTGGCTATACTTCATCCAAGACAGATTTGCTTGTTCTTCTGCCAGTCCATGGTGTATTCATTATTCTTCACCAACACCATAATTCAAATGCATCAGTTCTTTGGTCTTCCTTATTCATTGTCTAGCTTTCACATGCGTATGAAGTGATTGAAAATACCATGGCTTAGGTCAGGTGCACCTTAGTCTTCAAGGTGACATCTTTGCAGCAGATTTGCCCAATCCAATATGTTCTTTGATTTCCTGACTGCTGCTTCCATGGCCTCTGATTATGGATCCAAGTAAAATGAAATCCTTGACATCTTCAATCTTTTTTCTGTTTATCATGATGTTGTTTATTGGTTCAGTTGTGAGGATTTTTATTTTCTTTATGTTGAGGTGTAGTCTATACTGACGGCTGCAGTCTTTGATCTTCATCAGTAAATAATTCAAGTCTTCTTCACTTTCAGCAAGCAAGGTTGTGTCATCTGCATACTGCAAGTTGTTAATGAGTCTTCCTCTAATCCTGTTACCTTGTTCTTCTTCATATAGTCCAACTTTTTGGATTATTTGTTCATATTTAATAAGTATGGTGAAAGGATACAACTCTGACACCCACCCTTCCTTATCTTAAACCATCCAGTATTCCCTTGTTCTGTTGAAAAGACTGCCTCTTGGACTTTGTACAAGTTCCTCATGAGCACAATTAATGGTTCTGGTATTCTTATTCTTTGCAATGTTATGCATAATTTGTTATGATCCTTTTCAATAACATAAATGGCAACTATACACATGGACCTTGCTGGATGGAAAACACAGGAATCCAATTGACTACATCTGTATAAAGAGGTGATGGAGAAGCTCAGTATCATCAGTCAGAACAAAGCCAAGGGCTGACTGGAACAAAGCATCATTTGCTGTTGTTGTTAGCCACTGTCAAGTTGGCCAACTCATGGTAACCCTATGCACGATAGAATCAGTGTTGTGATCCATAGGGTTTTGTTTTCTTAATTTTCTTAATTTTGTTGTTGTTGAGAATATACACTGCAAAATATACACCATTCCAACTGTTTCTACATGTAACATTTAGTGACATTGATTACATTCTTTGAGTTGTGGGACCATTCTCACCCTCCTTTTCTTAGTTGTTCCTCCCCCATTAACATAAATTCACTGCCCTCTAATCTTTCTAGTTTTTGTCAATTTGATCCCATATAGTTCTTTAAAAAGCATAATGTTCAAGGTAGACATTACTAGTTAAGTTAAATTATTGTTTGTTTTTAATAAGGCTTCAGGGCATATTTTTGGTTTAAAGGTTTAAAGATTATAGTTTCAGGGATTCATCCAACCTTTATGGCTCTAGAAGGTCTGGAGTCCATAAGAATTTGAGATTCTGTTCTGCATTTTCCCCCTTTTCATCAGGATTCCTCTATGGAATCTTTGATCAAAACGTTCAGTAATGGTAGGCAAGCATCATCCAGTTCTCCTGCTCTCATGGCAAAAGAGAAAGTTGTTCAAGAAGACAATTAGCCAAACATTGCTTATCTTCCTCCTATTCCTGACTCTCCTTTGTTCTCTGTTGTTCCAGGTGAATACAGTCCATAGAGTTTTCAATGACTCATTTTTGGAAATCAATTACCAGGCCTTTCTTCCTAGTCTATCTTAGTCTGGAAGCTTCACTGAAACCTATTCAGCGTGATAGCAACACATGAGCTTCCACTGACAGATGGGTGGTACATGCACTTAAGGGGCATTGGCAGGGAATTGAACTTGGTTCTCTAGCATAGAAGGCAAGAATTCTACCAATGAACTACCACTGTCCCCATGTAGTGGAAAGATTATCTGGTTTTCAATTTCTGAAGAGTTTCCAAGGGGTATGTGTGTGTGTGTGTGTGTGTGTGTGTGTTGGGCATGGCAAAAAGAAATGAGAATAACCAAACCAACACACTGACAGAACTCAGTAACACAGAAGTCAGCTGGGGTCACACCCCTTGGAGATTTGATTCAATTTGCCTAAGGTCCTCCCTATAGTGTTGGCTCGCCTCTCTAAGCTCCTTCTGCCTGTCCTCTCTGCATCCTTGTCAGTGTTTGGGCTTTGCCTAGCATCTGTTTGAATCTCAAGCAAATTGCTTTGTTCTTCCCACATGTAAATATATGCATGCACACACTCCACTTGACCGCAAGCATTTCATGGTTTTAGTAACTCTGAAAATTTAAGAGGATGATAACACCAAACAAAACATAAACTCACTGCTGTCGAGTCAGATCCGACTCATAGTGACTATTCCTTTGGTTTCCGAGGCGGTATCACTATGGAAGTAATGATACCCAATCTTCCTTCTGAGGAGTGACTGGTGGGTTTGAACCTCTAGCCTTCTGGTTAGCAGTCAAATGCCTTAGGCACTATGTCACCAGAGCTCCTAAGGGGATGATAGGGAAAGGAATTCACATGGAACAGTACCTCAAAGCAGCCTTCTTTGTTTCCCTCTCTCATCCCTTCCCTCTTTAGTGTAGCATGGGAATTTCTAAAATTCCTCCATGTCTCAAGCAGAGGTATTCCTCCCACACCCAGGCCTCCACTGAGATCTGAGCTTCTAGCCTAAGCACTTATCAAAATATTGTTCCCAGCAAAGACACCTTCCCCTTTCTAGGGGAATTTAGGTGAATACAATTTTCTTCTTCTTTTTTTCAACTTTATACAAGTTCATTCAATTTGTCACACAACCAGACATAGAAGAAATGAAAGCCCTGCTGCCCCTGCTTTATCTGCACCCCAGGCTGGGTGACCTACCTGGGTGTCAAGCTGGTCCCCGTCTGTGCATTTTCTTGGGATCCCATTATCATGGCCTGAGGACCAGCCACTCTTTAACAAAAGCGCTCTGATACTGTCAGTGCTACTGTTCCTTTGGTGGTGGGGACTGTATTGCTTTCACTGTGAGCACTCTGTGTGTCCTTCTGGAGACAATCTGTGTCCACTCCCCAATTTACATATTCTCTTTGGCCACCTGCCTCTGGTCCCCAGTGAGCCTTCATGTCCACTTGCTATATGGGTCCAGATCACTCACGACTTTGTGGCCCAGCCAACCTCACCAGTACCCCTGGACATGCTGTCCAGTTCACAGCACAGGCCAGTTTCATAACCAGGACTGATCTCACACACTGTCTGCCCCATTTTCCTGGTCTGACTGGCACTGAGAGCCCATCCCACCTCCAGGTCACCAAGGCGACCTCTCAGCATGTGGGGAAAGGCTATCCATCCTCCCTCTGTGATTTAGGACACTAGGCAAACTGTCTCTAAAATCTAGCAGGCCTCCTTCTCCAAGAGCTTTCTCTGCTTTGTCTTACAAGCATCTCCCCTGTGGCTCACTGCCTGACAGGTCATATATTTGTGTGTGTCTGCACATACCAAAAGCTGTCTGCACTTGCAGGAAAATCTTTAGCTGCCTGATCTTACCTTGTCCATTTTTGCACAAGTAGAGTACACACCAGTACATGTGTGTGTCCGAAATACACAAGAACACAGATCCAGATGTTCAATACTTGGGACACACAAGAGGGCTTAGTGTCTTGGTATCTGGGAAAGAGATTAGGTGGGGGCAGGCAATTAGAAACATGGATGGTCCAGAAGGAGAGGGAAGAATGAGTGGAGGGAAGAGGAGATATTCTGTAAAATAACACAAGAGTTAGGGTTCACAAGAAGAGAAGCAGAGCCCCACAGGACTTGGCAGAAATGTTGCATTAAGCAGTTCCGTGTCTGGGTCATGTCTAGCCCAATTCTGGGCTATCTCCAGAGGTGACACGGGACGCTTTTGGGTGGGCTGGATGGGTGCTCACATTCCCAGGCTATGCCTCAGCTGCTCCTCCATCTTTAATTATATTAACTCTTTCAGTGTCTCGACGACCCAAAGAAAGGAAAGCCAAGAATCCATAGATAAGTCAGCTGAGCTTGTGCACAAAAAGTCCAATGAATCCCTGCCTGGAACCCTAAAAAACCCAGAGGGACCATACAATACTAGTCCACACTCCATACCTTAGCCAGTGATTCTCAAACTTCAAGGTGACTAAAAATCACATGGGAACTTGTTACAAATACAGGTGCCCACCAGGTGCTTTTAAACAGAAGCTCTGGGTGGTCTGAATGGTCCTAGAACTTTGAGAAGCACTACTTCCTTCCTTCAGTCTCCAAACTGTACATTTTTAATAAAACAGAGGTTGTTTTTTAATTTTCTGTCTAATTTCTGAAGCCCATACCTGATTCATTTCTGGAACCAGGTACAGGACCATCTGGACACAGGACTAGATATCAGTCAGAGATTTCCCAAGTGTTGTCTCTGTGGTGGTGTAAACAGTTAAATGTTCTTCTACTAACCAAAAGGTTGGTGGTTTGAACGCACCAGCCATTCTGTAGGAGAAAGATGTGGCTTCTGTAAAGATTTACAGCCTTGGAAACCCTGTGGGGCAGTTCTTTTCTGTCATACAGGGTTGCTATGAGTTGGAATCAACTCAATGGCAGTGGGATACACACACACACACAGAGTGTTGTGATAAGGTTCTTTGATGTTATACCAAGCCCCATTGTTTTCAGAGCAAAGTTGATGTATCTGGTCAAACAAGATATAGCCTCTACCTATACTCCCCCCCCCACACACACACACACACACCAACTATAGGAAGCCAGGGCATGGAGTTTTCTCCAAGTTAGATTTCAGAGTTGGCCATAGATTTCCTTGCATGACTATAGCCACAAAGGCCTTCAAGGTGAGGAACCAACACTAATGTGGAAGGGGTCATGTGGGAAGAGTCTGTTTTAGCCCTAACTGTGACCTCCAAGGAGGCATTGATGAGGTAGAAGGGATAAACAACCCAGCCAAAGAGGCAGGGAGAGAAAGCCATGCAGAGTTTGGTGTGTCCCCTGAACTGAGGGAAGCTGACTTGGAAGAAGTTAGAAAAAAGAGGACCATGACTCCATGATCTAAGGAGTCATCTTCTCAAAATGGAGATGAATATTGCTGAGATGTTGTAACTGTCAGCTAAACCTCACCTCACTGCCATCAAGTCGTATCTGACTCATAGCGACCCCTCCTTGGGTTTCTGAGGCGGTATCACTATGGAAGTAGATTGCCTAACCTTCCTTCCGAGGAGCAGCTGGTGGGTTTGAACCCCCAGCCTTCTGGTTAGCAGTCAAATGTCTTAGGCACTATGCCATCAGAGCTCCCAACTGTCAGTTGGGGACTTTGAAACAGCTATAGTGAATATGCTAAAGGACCTGATGTAATAAGAAATATGGATAATATGCATTAACAGACAGGAAATTTGAACAAAGAACAGGAAATTATTAAAAAGGGGTTCAGTGGAAATGTTAGAAGTGAAAACCATAATATCAGGGAAGAATTCCTTCAACAGGTTTATCAGTGAACTGGACAAAAGCAGAGGAAAGAATTAATGAGCCTGGAGATAAGTCACTAAAAATTACTCAAATTCTAACAACAAAAAGAATAAAAACAAATAGCATACAATACCAAATGGTCTAAAATATATGTGATTGAGGTCCCAAAAAAGAAGGCAGACAGAATGAGGCAGAAGAAATACTGGAAGAGATAATCCCTTAATTTCCCAGAATTAATGAAAGACAACAAACCACAGATCCAAGAAACTCAGAGGACCTATGTAAGATAAATACAGAGAAAAACACATTTAAGTACATCATAAGCAATCAGATGAAAACCAAAGATAAATCTTGAAAGTAACCAGAAAGAAAAAATTAGAGAGAAAAAAAGGTAAGAAATAAAGCAGTCTTCTCATCAGAAACTTTGCCAGACAGATGGTTCCTTAGGGCCAGCTGTATCCCTGTCTTATGGGTCCACAACATAATTGAGTAGCATTCTAAAACAGTGCCCACTTGGAGGCTGATACTAGCTCAGGCAGGTTTCTTTTACTTGCAAAAACTATCTGGATCAACAGTGGTTTGGCTGAGCAGCCTCTTTTGGACAGCACATGGGCTCTCCAGCTCTCCATGGCTCCTACCCCTTCGCTCTTTGCACACACTGCCCGGCCCTAAGCTGACTGGTGACTTCATTATTCCTCAAAGACTACTGTTTTGAATCGAGAGTAGGTGGAGGCAGATATACTTGTCACTGACTTGCAGGCCTTTCAAAGAGGCCTGGATCTGACTCTTGCCTCAAATTCTATCTCCAGAGGGACCAAAGCCTGAGTCTAGTTGGGATCTGTTAGGGCTGGAGGGGATGGTCACTGTTCTTTGCTGCAGTCTCTGTGTGTGGGGGTGGGGGTGGGGGTCAGATGTCAATGATTTGGGTCACTATGGGATCAAGAAGACTCAAGTTTGCCTTCCACCCCTCTCCTGAAGCCCCTTTCCAAGCATTCCCATATGGGCCTGTTGCCTCACTTTCAAAAGAGAGCACCTTTACCGCAGGAACCACAAGGAGGCACCAAAGCGCTTCTTTAAAAGCCTCAGCTGGCCTGGATAAAGAGAAACATGAAATTAAAAGTATAGGAAACTATTAAAAGGATGGATACAACTGAACTGGGATTGGATTTGTCTAAGAAGATGCTTGTGTAGAATAAGTATGGAAAAGAGACAGACAAAGGATTCCTGACCCACGCTGTGGATGGCTGCACTCTGCAGGCAACTGTGGCTGAAGTCTTCTCTTCCTCAGCTTAAGGCCACTTCCCAATCCCCACCAGGTCCTCAGCTCTACAGTTCAGAGATCTATACTTGCAAATGATTCTTCAGACAACCCTTGTTTAGGAAGTCTGCCAGGAGAACCTTCTACCAGGAAAACCTTCCTGCAGACTCCTCCTTATTCACTCATTCATTCGACAGACATCTAATAGACATCCTATACTGGGCACTGTTCTAGGCGTTACGGCTACAGTAGTGAATAGAAGAGGAGTTCCAGTGTGTAGTGGGTAATGCATTGGGGTGCTAACCAGAAGGTCAGCATTTCCAACCTACCAGCTGCTCCGTGGGAAGAAGATGAGGTGATCCACTTCTGTAAAGATTTTTAGCCTTAGAAACCCAATGGGGGTTGCTATGAGTTAGAATCAACTCAATGGCATTGAGTTTAAGTTTGAGTGAATATAATAATTAGAACCAAACTTGTTGCCATCAAGTCAATGCTGACTCATAGCAACCCTATATATAGGACAGACTAGAACTGCCCCATAGGGTTTCCAAGGCTATAAATCTTTTTTTTTAATTTTTATTTATTTATTTATTTATTTATTATTATTAGGATTTGGGTGAAGATTTACAGAGTAAATTCACTTTTCATAC
>NW_006921632.1:2098044-2180513 GCF_000298275.1 Orycteropus afer afer
TGGTGCTGATCCTCCTATTATTGATTTCTAATTTGATAGCATTATGATCTGAGAAGATGCTTTGCAATATTTCAATGTTTTTAAATTTATGACAAGGCTATAAATCTTTATGAAAGTAGATGGCTATATCTTTCTCCCATGGAGCAGCTGGCAGATTCAAACTACAGTTTTTTGGTTAATAAATGAACATTCAACCACTACAACCAGGGCTCCTTTTCACCACCCCTGGTAACCATTAACAAACTCTGGTCTCTATACATTTGACTATCCCAGATATTTCATGTAAGTGGGATCATATGATATTTGTCTTTGGTGATTGACTTACTTCACTTATAGCATAATGATTTCAAGGTTCATTCACATTGTAGCATGGACTTCATTTTTATTTATGGCTGAGAAATATTTCACTGTATGTTATGTGCCACATTTTGTTTATCCATTCATCTGCTAATGAATATTTAGGTTGTTTCCACATAAGATAACATTTGAGTGAAGACTTGAAGGAGTTGAGGAGGCAAGCCATTGAGATATATGGAAGAGTGTGCCAGGCAGAGGGAACAGCTTGAGGCTGGCATAGGTGGCATGGGACAGTGATTGGAAAGGACAGAGGAAGGTGCTGGAGAGGTAACTAAAGGACAAAGTACATAAAGCCTAGTATGCCCTTGTAAGCACTTAAAAGTTTTACTCTAAATGAAATGGGGAGCCACTGCAGAATTTTGAGCAGAGAAATGACCTCACCTATACTTTGAGAGCATCCCTCTGGGCACAGAATGAGAACACTATGAAGGCTGAGATCAGTATGAAGGCAAGATCAGTTAAAGCTATTGAAATAATTCCCATTACATTCAGGAAAGCTTAGTAGAGGAGCTCAAATGCTACCTTCTCCCATGAAGCCACCCCAGTCCTACCCAAGACCTCCGCCACTCCTTCCTGGGGGCTCTCCTCACCCTTTGTTCATGCCTCTCTTCCAGCACTGGTCAATCTTGCCTTTGCTCTGGGATAACTGGTGGACCTGTCCTCAGCCCCATCAGACCTTAAACTCTTTAAGAGCACATGCCCAGTTGCCATCACAGGTATAGCCACTCCCAACACAGAGGGTGATGCACACAGTAGGAACTAAGTCAAACGTTTCTCTTAAAAGTAAATGATCCCATCCTTCCTTAATTGAGCTGCTCTGCCTCTGAGGTTTCTTTCGGGCTAAGTTTCTGCCTGAGGAACCACATTTCATTGTGTTAAATGCTTAACCACCATGACAGGCATACTGCGATCTATTAGCCATACTTCACAGTCCTGCAGTACAGCCATGTTCATGTGACACAGCTTGTCAATGGCCTGCAGAGGCAGCCTATCAGAGCTAGCAGGAGCACTCATGAAACACTGTTTGCCAAAGCTGTTGGCCTCTCTGGAGGCTTCTGAGAGCAGATTAAATGAGTAACTCTCATTTACTGATTTCTTAAACATTTATTGAGCACCTACTATGGTGTCATGCAGTGCACTTGGTAGTGGGGGTATAAAAGTAAACAAATTTCCAAAGATCTCATTGCAAACACTGAGTACCTATTTCACACAAACCACTAGAGAGATTAGTAGAACTAGATTTTTGCACTCCAAGGACTCACAATTTACCCATCAGTCATCCACTCACCCACTTACTCAGTCACTATTTTCTGAGTTCAGTGTGCTAAAAGCTTGATGTGTAGTGATGACAATGGGACACAATCTCTCCTCATACTCCAGTGTGGGAGAGAGAAAAGTAAATAGTACAGATCTGGTATATATAACATAATACAGGGCAAGCATTATAACAGAGGTACAAAGTGACATGAAGAACATAGGAAGGAAATGTTCATTGCAGAAAGGATCCGGGAAGGTCTTCAGGGCTGTGTGGGATTTCAATAGAATGTTGAAGGATGGGTAGAATTACCATAGGCAGCAGGAGTGGGGAAATCTGAGGGAATCGAACACTGTAGTATAGAGCATGTTTACGGAAAGGAAAGAGGTCAGTGCAGCAGAGCCAGGTGTGATAGGAAAAAGCTGATCTGGGATTGATTTGGGGTGGGCTTGAAGGCCAAGCAGAGGATTCTCCTCTGTAACAGGGCTTCAAACCAGATCTTCCAGGCTAATGAAGTAAAATCGGAATGGACCCAAATTTGTAAAAATGTGAGTGAATCAGAACAGAAAACAGAATGGGAAGAATTATGGGTCAACATCCTGCTAGAAACTTATCTCCTTAAAAAGTAAGGGCAGTGTGTGCACTGCATAGCAATCAAATCACTTGAATAGCAGAGTCAGAAACAATGGTGCCTGGCTCAAAGATGGTGACTGACTGCTGCACCACTTTGCATGTGTGTTGCTCTCCAGTCTTGGCAATAACCTGATCTCCAGCATCTGACTCCTAAAAGGGCTCACTACATCTCTTCTGAGTACCAAATACCAGGGCTTCAACCCATAATTCTTCCTGTTCAGGCCATTGTTCTGGTATACCCAAATGTAAAAATTTGGGGGTCTGTTCCAATTTTGCTTCATTGGCCATGACTGAACTAGTTCAATGCCCTATTCTGTAGGTAGTAAAGAGTCACTGATAACTTTTGAGGAGGAGAGCGGTAATACCAGATTTATGTTTTAGAAAGGTAGCTTTGACAACACGGAGAATCTAAAGAATGGATACAAGAGACCAATTAGAGGAGCAATATGAAGGTTTGGACTAAAGTAGTATAAAGAACCAACTATCACTGGATTCACTTACTTGTGCCCTTGTTTGTTCACAGATATATTTATTATGCATAAAATCTTGTGCTGATTGAAAACAGGGGTAGGACAGACAGGAGGAAAAAAAGAAAAAATACAACCCAGTTTATGTCTTCAAGTCAAGGACTCTCTTTCCTTTGACTTCTGTGATGTGGCACTCTTTGTTTCCTTCCTACCTTCCCCACGCTCCTCCATCTTCTAAGGAGCTCATTATCATCTGCCTGGGTTGTCCAGGAATCACTCCAGTACCTGGATCTCTCCTCTCTTCCTATGACAGATATTCCAAGATCACTTCACCCTCTCCCATGGCTTCAAACATCAGATATTTGATGGTGATACCCAAATCTAACCCAAATTCCAAGCTCTCTCCTAAGCCAAAGAGCTGTATGTAAAAACACCCAATTGAACATCTCATTTGGTTTCCCACTGGCAACCCCAACACAATTCAAACTTATCTTTCCTTCTTACCCCCTAAATCTGCTTCTTCTCTTGTGCTCCCTATTTTGATGCATAACCATCACTCTCCATCCATTCCCTAAGCAAGAAACCAGGGTACCATCCATGCCTCCTCTTATACACTTACATCCAATCTATCACCAAGACCTATCCAATCTACATTTTATTTGTGTCCACTTCTTCAATGACTACCTAATTTAGGTTACTGGTCTTTTGTGTTTCTAGTTTTACTCTTTAAATCTATGATCCATAGTAGGCCAGAGATCATCTAAAATGCAGATCTTAGCTATTCCCCTGCTTAAAAACCCTTCATTGGCTCTTTCTCATGAAGAAAAATGGTCTATAAAGCCATTTGTGAGAGCCCTCAGTCTGTAATTTATTTACCATGTTCTCTAGTGATGGACACTCGGGTTGTTTCCAAAGTTTTGGTACTATAAACAATACTGTAGTTGATAACTTTGTATATAATTTATTTTTTCATGTATGCAAGTATATATAATTCTGAGTATATATATATTTGCAGTTTTGATAAGTATTGACAATATACGATTCTACCAACAATGCATAAAAGTGCCTTTTTCCCCCACAAGCATGCCAAGGATATATTGTCAAACATTTATGTTTTGCCAGTCTATAGCTGAAAAATGGTATCTAAATATAGTTTTAATTTTCAATTTTCTTGTGAGGCTGAGCATTTTTTTCATATGTTGAAGAGCCATTTATATTTCCTTTTCTGTTCACCACCACACTTTCTTATTGGATTTTTGGGGTTTTTTATATTGATTTACAGAGAGTTTGTATATATTAGGCAAATTAGTACCTTTGTCTATGGGACGAGTTGCAAATATTTTCCCCAGTTTGTCATTCATCTTTGTTTATGGTTTTTTGCTGCACAGAAATTATAGATTTTTGTGTAGACAGAATTTCAATCTTTCTTTTTTATGGCCTTGGGAAATTTTGTGTCATTCTGAAAAATACCTTCTCTACTATGACATTATAAATTTATGGTTTTACTTTTTTATATTTATTTAAACACAACTGATTCATATGGATTTATTTTAGTGCAAGGACCGAAGTAGAGATAGGACATTCTTTTTTTCCAAGTGGCTACACAATTGTCTCAATACCTTTTATTGTATAATCCATCTTTTCCCTACTGATAGACAATCCTATCTTTATTATATACTAAATTCTTAAATGTTTCATGTCTATTTCTGGACTCTTTATTCTGTTCTATTGATCAAATTGCCTATGCATGTGCTATTTTTCCCTGGATTTTATTGTATTAATTACTAAAGCTTTTTCTGTTTTAGTATCTGCTAGAGCTAGTCCCCTCTCATTAACCCCCCCCCCTCGAATGTTCATGGCTATTTATTCTTGATGTAAATTCTTTCATATGAACTTTAGATTCTGGTTATGTGGTCTCTTGGTATTTTTATTAGATTGTGTTAAATTTATAGATTAATTTATAGAGAGCTGACATCTTTATGATACTGAGTCTTCCTACTAAAAACAGGGTATGTCTTCCCATTTATTCAAGCCACCTTTTGTGTCATTGGATAACATTTTAGTTTCTGGCACCTACATCTGTTACATTTACTGTAAAGACCATTCTTGATTAGTTTATTTTATTATAAATAATACATCTTACCCATTACACTTTGTAATTGACTGATGTTTCATTTTTTAATTGTGGTAAAATATACATAAAATTTGCCATTTTAACTATTTCTAAGTGTATAATAAGATGATATTAATTCATGGGGATTTAATGTAAGGAATTGTATTAATTATATTCACAATATTATGCAACCATTACCATTTATTTCTATAACTTTTTCTTCACCCCAAACTCAGTATCCCTCTTAAGGAATAACCCCCATCCCATCCTTCTCCCAGCTCTTGGTAATCAGTCTATTTCTGTCTCTATGTATTTGCCTATTCTAGATATCTCATATAAGTAGGATCATACACTATTTATCTGGCTTACTTAGTACAACATTTTCTAGGTTCATCCATGTGGTGGCATGCATCACAACTTCATTTCTCTTTATGGCTGAAAAATATCCTATTGTATGTATATACTACATCTTGTTTATCCATTCATCTGTTGATGTATACTTGGGTTGTTTCTACCTTTTGGCTCCTGTGAATAATGCTGCAATGAACTTTGGGTGTATGCCTATCAGTTTGAGACCCTGCTTTTTAAAAAACAGCAATTAAAAAAACAATCAAACCCTCCCAGTCTTTGTGGATTGGCTCTGAGCTGAGACACTCTTTAATACTTAGCCAGACTGTTTACAATTCTGCCTCATTCTTCACTTCCTGCTTGTAGAGAGTTTATAGATCAGCCAGTAGTGAAAGTATAAGGTCTTCTCAGGTTTTTTCTGAGCATGCCTCCTGTCCTGGACTTGTGTGTGACTTTCTAAAATCCCCAATATTCACTCATTCTTGTGAATGCCCCAATTTCCCAGCTTTTCCTCCCAGCTTTAGGCAGTCTATTATATGTAGGATACTAGGTGGCCAAACAGTTTTGAGTTTACTACTAACCTAAAGGTTGGTGGTTCAAACCCACCCAGTGGTACCTCAGAAGATGGGCCTGGTGATCTACTTCTATTAAGATTACAGCCAAGAACACCCTATGTGGCAGTTCTACTCTGTAAAATAGTCAGAATCAACTCATAGCAACTAACAACAACAAAACTGTGTATCTCAACCACAGTTCTTTTACCCCAGGCAGCTGTGGATTTTGTAAATGCCTTAGTGTTTTCCAGCAAGGGCCACTGCTTTCTGCCCTGAGTGGGTTCCATGTTAGGTCAAACAGAGATAAGTGCCTGTGTCAGTCCTTCAGTTTAAAACAGAGAAACAAGAATTTGCAAATAAGGTCTGTTCTTCTTTTGCTAGATTTGCTAGAATCTGGGACCAGTGTCCCACACTGGGAACTTGGCCTGTCATCTTCAAAACTGCCATTGAGTTGGGGAGGAAGTGGGAAGAGGGCAAGTAAAAATGTCACAATGATTTCCCACTTTTTTTTTTAAGGAAATACACATTTTTAATAGAAAATGTTTCTTCCCTGCACTCAGCAAATAAATCTGAACAAGTATGTCAAGAGTATCAACCCTTCTTAGGTACCTCCGCTTCTTCTGACCCCTAGAATAGGGTAAATGTCCTAAGCTACCAGAAACCCAACTTTGGTCCCCAAAGCCTATAGCCTGGGAAGCACCTGAGAAATATCCAAGTTTACACTGGATCCGTGAAACTAGGTGGTTAAGCAGTGCTCTATAAGACCTATGATTTTGAATCGAATAATCTTATTTCTTAAAATATAAAAAATTTACCTGGTAAAAAACATGTAACATAAAAACTGCCATTTTAACCATTGTTAAGTGTGCAGTTCAGTGGTGTTAAGTACATTCACAATGTTGTGTAACCACCACTATTTCCTCTTCCTTCTTGCCATGTTTTAAGTTACCTTTTCTTGATTCAGCATTTGCTTGATCGCTGCAAACCTTTGACTATTTATTCCAGAGTTCTGACAGTTTCTTGTTGTTTTTTGATGCTTGTATGGAGGGACTAGAGTTTAGACCTATCTACTCCACCATTTTGCTAATATCACCCAATTAGTTTTACATATTCGTTTGCTCCCACTTTGTTAAAATTGCCTATTGTTTAGTTTTTCAGTCAATGAATGTATTTGGATTTTTCAAGTAGGCTATTATATCATAAATAACCTCTTTTTAGTTTTTATATCTTATTTTTTTCTCTTCTGTAATTATGCAGGCCAGCACTTACAAAGCAATGTTAAATAATATTAATCCTGAGGCCATCCTTGTTATACAAACTAACTTTCATGGGGTAATACATTAAGCATGATTCTGGTTTTTGAACTAAGATGTATACATTCTGTCATATTAAAGAAGCTGTATATTTCTTGAAATTTTGTCTAACTCTCTAACCTGGGGATTGATATTTTGCAGGGTTTTTTTTAGCCTGTTATGAGAATCTTCCTTTGCAAATGGGTTCTCTTCCTTTAGAGAAAATGTGCCAACATTCAGCAGTTTGACACAAAATGCATTATGAATCCATAGGTAATTTTTGTATTGGTTAGCAACGTCATTAAATTGGACTTATTAGAAGATAAAATAGTTAACCTAACAGTAGTGTTTTCTGACTGGGTCTCCAGAAGTGAGAAGGAAACTGGTCCTGCTCTAGGGGACAGGAAGGGCTATGCTATCAAAATCTGGGTTCTAGACTCAGACCACCTGGCAGGAAATACTGAGACCCAAGACCTAATAACAGTAACAACAGCTATTATTTAAAAATATTTGCTATGTGCCACCTGTTTAAGGTGTTGATGCTTTTGAGTTGTGGTGTTGGCAAAGAATGGTGAAAGTACCATGGACTGCTAAAAGAACTAACAAATCTGTCCTGGAAGAAGGGCAGCCAGAACGTTCCTTGAAGAGAGAATGGCCAGACTTTGTCTCACCTACTTTGGTCATGTTGTCAGAAGGGACTATTCTCTGGAAAAGGATATCATGCTTGGTAAGGTGGAGGATCAACAAAAGAGGGGAAGGCCCTCAACAAGATGGATTGATGGCTGCAGCAATGGGCTCAGGTATAGCAGGGATCGTGAGGCTGGCACAGGACCAGGCAGTGTTTCATTCTGTTGTACAAAGGGTCACTATCAGTCGGAGACAACTCGACGGCACATAACAAGAATACCATCACCTGTTTAAGAAATTACTTACTCCTCACAGCCATTCTATGGAGTGGGTGCTATTATTTTCACGCAGATGACAAAAGTGAGGCATAGAAATGTATCTTATGCACGACCAGTACACCCCCATGCCTGCACATTAAGATGCATGGGCCAGTTAGAAAACGCACAGAAGGCGAGAAATTCACCAGTTAACTACTTAATGCTCCCAGGAGGTGATAAAGCTGAGGTTTTAAACTCAGCAGCTTCTTAACCAGTGTATTCTAATCCTCCAGGAGAAGGACCCTGAGCACCTGAGCAAATATACAAGTGAAATCATGACTATGGCCTCCATTGTAAGCCACATCTATTCCTATAGGGGTAGGGGGAAAAAGACTGCCAGAACTGTGAGACTCCTACCCTAGCACCAAAGATGGTTAATTGGAGGCTGGATGATTGGTTCCAGTTCTAGCTTTTTTTTAAAAAAAAAAAAAAAAAAAAGTCCACACACTTCTTTTTGTTCCTTTGCTAGCTACTCTTGTTGTTATGTGCCATCGAGTCGGCCCTGACTCATAGCGACCCCACCTTGTGTTTCCAAGGCAGTATCACTACGGAAGTAGATTGCCCCATCTTCCTTCCGAGGAGTGGCTGGTGGGTTCAAACCCACCAGCCTTCTGGTTAGTCAAGTATGCTTCTATCTACCTTAAATATTGGAGAGCCTTAGGTAGTTGTCTTGTGCCTTCTTCATTCTCTGTCTACAGTCTCTCCCTAGGCAATCACATCTAGAACCTCATGATAATGATTTCCTAATGTTATGTCCTTGAGGCATGTCCTGGCCGCTTGACCTCATGCACACAGCCACCACTCCTGTCAGTGGAGGCATGGGTGTTGCTATGATGCTGAACAGGTTTCAGCGGAGCTTCCAGACTAAAACGGACTAAGAAAAAAATGCCTGGCTATCTACTTCCAAAAATCAGCCAATGCATACCCTATGGATTACAACAGTCCTATCTGCAATCAGTCATGGGGGTGGCACAGGACTGGACAGCATGGCTGCCATGAGTTAGGGGCTGACTCAACAGCAGCTATCAGTAATGCCTATCCTCAGTCCAGGCTTTTTCCCTGACCTCTGGACTGGTGAGTCTACCTCTCTCGACATCTTCACCTGGGTACTTCACAGGCATGTCAAATTTAACATATCTAAATAGAACTCTTCACTTCTGACTCTATATAAACCTGCTCCTTCCCTAAACTCTGCTCAGTAAATTTATTTTAAAAATATTTATGAAGTGTCTACTAGAGCACAAACAGGCAAAAATCTTTGTCTTGACAAAGCTTATATTCTACTGGTGGAGGACAAATAATACCTAGACAAAGTAAGTCAATGAAATGATATATTAGATAATATGAGTGCCAGAAGAAAAACCAAGCAGGGAAGCGGTAAGAATTATAGGGGTTGGAACTGAAATTATAGAAAGGGTGGTGCTGTAGTAAGTAAGAGGAGAAGATGAAGTCAGAGAGGTAATGGGAGCTAGATCATGAGCTTTTATTGCGAGGAAGATGGGTAACCACTGGAAGATTCCATTTTAATAAGAGTACCTTGGCTGCTGTGAAGAAATTAGAAAAGAATTTAAGGATGACAGCAGGGAGTCTGGTTAGGAAGTTCTTGCAACAGTCCAGGTGAGAGATGATAGATGATGGAAACTTGGACTAAGAGATTATGGAGGAGGTTGTGAGGTAGGCTCAGATTCTGGATCAATTATTAAGGGTGCTCTACCATTCACTCGATCTCAAGCAAAAAAATTTTAGGTCTCATCTTTTATGCCTCCCTTCCCTTCACATCCCACATCCAATTCATCAGTAAACCCTTGTGACTCTATCTCCAAAATATATCTCAAAGTCACTGTTTCTGTCCATCTTCACAGCCCCTACAACCCAGCTAAACTGCCATTACTTCTGGCCTGGACTGTAGCAATAGCATCTTACCTGATCTCCCTGCTTCCTCTTTTGCCCCCTACAATCCTTTTTCCACAAGCAGCCAGAGTGATCATTAAATAACAATAATAATCCTACCAAGTCCTGGATTGGAATCCTTTAAGAGCTTTCAAATACACTACAAATAAAGATTTAAAATCCATACCATGAACTACAAAGGCCACTGTGATCGGCTCCTAATGACCCGTTTTCATTTCCTTCCCTTTCTTTTTCCCCACTCACTTGGCTCCAGCCACACTGGGCTCCTGTTCTTCAACTCACTAAACTCTTTCTCACCTCAGAGCCATGCTGTTACTTCTGCCCAGGTTATCATAACACATTTTTTGGCATAACTGGTCCCTTATCAACTGTCAAATCTCAGCCAACTGTCACCTCAGGGAAGAATTTGTTGACAACCTCCTTGATCTAGTATACATAGTCCACCACATGGTGTCTCAGAAAGCTCACTGTCTCTCATGGGAGGCAAAGTAAGTGCATACATTTTAAGCATGATCACAGGACAGTAAATAAGATGGGGACTCTTGAAGCTGAGGGCTATCATACACTGTCAGGGCCAGAGGCCAGTCTCCTGTGTGACACTGGAATGCCCTGGCAACATCCAGGTGATGTATGCTTGATATCTGTATTGAAGGGGCCCACCCTAGCTACTGAACAGCTCTGGCACTAGAGTTTCCTTATTCTGAGCAAGAATCTGTTTCTCTGAAGCTGTTATACCCCTGTGCACCTCCCAGGCAACATAAACAGAACTCCTCTTTGACAGAACAATTTTTCTGGTTTACCAGAAAAGCTTTACAGCCAGTCTCCAATCCCCACGTTCCCTTCGGAGCACTTTCCTCTCAAAGGGCTTCTACTGGGTCCTCCCTCTTTACCTCCTTTCCTCTCAAAGGGCTTCCACTGGGTCCTCCGGCACCAAGGGCAGCCCACCCAGTAGTCCAGGTCAGGCCGATCGGATCAGCTGGGCACCGGCTCCTTCCACCTCCCCTTCTCTACTTCTAGGAATGCAACTCTCCATCTGCCCCTTCAGCAGCAACTTCCCTGCCCCTTCTGAATGTCGCATCTCCCCAGCTAGAGCAAACTCAACATTATCTCCGTTTTGTGCCTAGCTTCAAGTCCTGACACAGAGCGGTTTATCTAAAACCAGTCACAGAATTTTAAAAATACATTATTTGTCCTGGCGAACTCATAAAGACTCCTATTTCAAAAACCAAACGCAATCCACTACCATCAAGTCCATTTCGACTCAGCGACCCTACAGGACACAGAAAAACTGCTCCATAGGATTTCTAGGACTGCAAATCTTTTCGAAAGCAGTTTGCCTCATCCTTATCCCGCGGAGCGGGTGGTGGGTTTGAACCGCCGACCTTTTGGTTATCACCGGAATGTTTTAATCACTGCGCCACCAAAACTCCTTCAGAGGCTCATACATCAGTGAATTCGGAATCCAAAACTCAGTCTGAGGCTCCGTCCCGCCCTCCAGTCGCGCCCCATTACCCAGCATCGCCTTAGCTCGCCCTGCCCTTGCAACGCTCTCTCCCCTCGGCTTCGCCCCGCAGCCCACTCCGCCCCTAGTCTCGCTTTTCCCTTTAGTCGTTCTCTGAAGCTGGGTGGCCTCTATGAAGCCTATAACCTTTGACATTTCCCTACATACTGTCCCAATTGGGAAAGTCTTTACTTTAGAGTATTAGCAAAATGGTGACGTCCTCACTACCCACCACGGCTACGCCTCCTTTACTCACAGTCCTGGGACGAACCGGAAGAGATTGTTCAGCCCCTTTTTAAAAAAAAAAAAAAAACCCTCATCACCCGGAAGTAGATGTGCCTCACGGAAGCCGGCTTTGGCCCTGCGGCATCTGCCGTCGCCGCGGAGAAATTGTTGGTGCCGGCAGCCTAGGAATGGTAAGACTTCGCGGTTCGTCTCTGAGGGTCTTGAGCGGAGTTAGGGGTGAAAGGAAGTTTCTCAGAGTGCCACTGGGGACAGCCCCCCCCCCCCAGGTTTGGGGCCCCGCCCCGGTAGCGCCCCGAAAACCTGCGCATGCGTGGGCCAGACTTGGCTAGAAGCTGGCTTGAGGTGTTACGCATGCGCAAATGTGAGAAGCCGTAGGTGGAGCGAGAAATGACCTGGGATTTGCGCCCTCACCCTCTAGCCGGTGGGGCTTAAACCAGGGCTTCGAAGGCATCAGGGTTCACTGCGTGCGCTGCTTCTGAGTTGTAGAGCTAACTTCATCACCATCCCTACAAATAGATCTGGATTTACACCCTTCTCCTTGGGTGTGCTCTCGAGGGAGAACGAGGGGTGGTGGGCCAGGCAAGGGAAATGGGCGCAGACCCTGCATCAGTCCCTCCGCGGGATCGTGCCCCTTCGCCCTTTCCCCGGTGTCAAGAGTCAGAGCTGTCGTATCCTATGAAGGACGAGCGCACCTGGGGGCAGGATCAGAAGCTGCAGCAAAGACCAAAAACTGCCCATATCAGATGGGGCGAGACCCTCACGTGGAACCCCCAAGAGAGCCGTGTAACTGAGTTCTCCCGGAGTTAGGAATGAGGGCCCCAGGGCTGTTGATATTCGCCTTTTTTTTTTTTTTTTTTTTAAGCTTTCATATGGTCCCACCCACTAAATCTTTAGCTAAAGCTGCAATTGGGGGCGGGGGAGAGGATACAGGTGGACAGATTGGAGTGCTGTCACCCTTTCCTTCTCCCAACTGTGGTCTGGGAGGGGAAGTGTGGTGCTTTTGAGCTGAGTGAACAGCTAAGGAAAAGTGAGCCAAGAATCCCTTGTTTCTTGCTGGTTTAAGTCAAGGCCCTTAATCTAGGGGTCATGGGTAAAATTAGAAGGGTCTATGAGCCCCCTAAAATGATAAATTGATAAAATGATAAAATGTGTACATTTTTCTGGAGTCCATAGCTATTATGGTGTTCTCAAAAATATCCGTGATTTTCAAAAGACTACTGGTGTGTAAGAGTCATACTGGCATAATAAAGCCTGTGTTGCTTTCCTCTCTCAGTGTCTTCCCTGGTTTATGGGACTGTGGGGAGCCTGTGCCAGTGTAAGGAAGTTAGACCGGAAACTTGAACCTCAGTGTGCCACATTTCTGCTTTGCAGACTCTCTTCTCAGCTTCTACGCTCACCTGGTCAGAATCCTTGGATGAGCCTGTGCGACCCTTCCTTCTAGCACTGTGGTTGGGAACCAGTGGCTTTGGGACTGTAAGAGGATGGACAAAGGTAGTATGATGCTGGGCCAGCTCCCCAAATGCTCAGGCACCAGCCATCTGCTGATTCTACCTCATGCCTGGCACACGTCTTTCGGTCCTGGCTGGGCTTTACCACCTCCCCCTGGGCCAGCACCACCCACATACCTCTCGGCAGAGGCCGCAATTGACTGAGTTGCTGTTGAGCTGCTGCTCTCTGACATGGCTGCATTTTGATGGCAGAGGGAGCAGTTATGCCCAGAGCCCGGTGTGTCACATCACCAGTCTGACCTGAGCACCATGTGCTGCACAACATGACACGTGGCACCAGGAGAACTGCCCAGCATGGAAGGTCTGGGCCAGGTCTGAGCCCAGATGGGATCTGGATGGTCGAGGAACTCCTACCTTAGAACTTCAAGTGTCAAAGAGGCAGCGGAGGGGCCCAGAGGGCTGGCAGGGGAAGGGGACCTGAGAACAGTCCTGTGTGCAGAAGCTCAAGGTCTGCTAGGCATTTAGGAGACCTGAGTTCACTGCTTCTCTTGTTCTAGATTCTCAGGGGCTGCTAGATTCATCCCTGATGGCATCAGGCACTGCCAGTCGCTCAGAGGATGAAGAGTCACTGGCAGGGCAGAAGCGGGCCTCCTCCCAGGCCTTGGGCACTATCCCTAAGCGGAGAAGTTCCTCCAGGTAGTAAGGTTTTGAGGGCCAGGGACTGGGAAGGGGAAGAAGATCGGTGGCATTAGATGTTGCTTGCCTTTGCTCTGTAGGGAATGGCTAACTGAGTCCCTCTGGGGCCTAAGCTTTGGCAGAGTCTTGTGGTTTTCCTGTCCCTACCAAATTCCTCCCTGTGGGACTAAGGGTAAGGGAGGGAGATCTTAGGCCCTTGATGTGAAATATTTGTGGCGTGGTACATCAGCATCTCAGAGGGGTGGAACAAGCAGTTGCATGCCCCCTTGAATGGTGCTCTGCCATAAAGGGGTGTGAGTGGATACTGGGAAGGGATAAGGAATGCTCACTGGGCAGAATCCTCCCCAGGTTCATCAAGAGGAAGAAGTTTGATGATGAGCTAGTGGAGAGCAGCCTGGCCAAGTCTTCTACTCGGGCAAAAGGGGCCAGTGGGGTGGAACCCGGCCGCTGTTCAGGGAGCGAACCCTCTTCTAGTGAGAAGAAGAAGGTGAGGAATTAGGGGGTGCAGGGTGGGGGGGCAGCCCCAAATTTCATGTTTCTTCAGAACCTTTGCCAGCTGGAAAGAGCTCTATTGAGGAGGCTTGTGAGAGGATCAAGCTGTCCCAGCCCCAACTTCAGATGCCTCCAACTGGGAGCCCATTTCTCCCTACTCCCCCTTTCTTGCTGCCCCCCCCATGCATCCTGTATCACATTCTGTGTGGGAGGGATGGAGCATACATCTATTCTGGGAACAGGCAGTCTGTTACCAACATTGCTGGGTGTAAAAATAACCCCCAGGTGGCATTGCTCTGGCCCCAGACGCTGTAGCAGCAAGAGTGTTTTCCTGCTATCCCCCCTTCCACTCCCCACTCTAAGGTTGGGTGTGCCATCAGCAGAGAAGACCACATATGGTCAAGTACTATGTAGAAATAATTTGTGGGGGTATTAGAAGGAAGCAAGCTCAGCGTCCTGTGCTTCTGATTGTTGAGTGGGGCTGGGGCTGCCACAGACTACATCAAACTCTAGGCCAGAAACGCCAGCCTCCCTGATGCTGGCTTCATGCTCACTGTGTCCCTGTCCTCTGCCCAGGTATCGAAGGCCCCCAGCACTCCTGTGCCTCCCAGCCCAGCCCCTGCCCCTGGACTCACCAAACGTGTGAAAAAGAGCAAACAACCACTTCAGGTAACCAAGGATCTGGGCCGCTGGAAGCCTGCAGATGACCTCCTGCTCATCAATGCTGTGTTACAGGTAGTGCCTCCCACCAACCCCCTTCCCTAGCCTCCAGTTCCCAGCCCCCCAAACTAGCCCAGGAGTGATATGTGGGTGGCAAGGAAAGGGTTCTTCCTAGCTCCTAAGGCTGGAGCAAATCCCTCTGGGGCTTTGCAGACCAATGACCTGACATCTGTCCACCTGGGTGTGAAGTTCAGCTGCCGCTTTACCCTTCGGGAAGTCCAGGAGCGCTGGTACGCCCTGCTGTATGATCCTGTCATCTCCAAGTGAGTGGGTCCCTCTCCAGTACTGAAGATGTACTGGGGACACCAGAATTCAGCTCTGGGAGGAGAAAGAATTGCACTAGGGTCCAAGGGAGGGTGCCCACAAGGCAGGGCTCCTGGGTCCTTGCATTCTCTGGGATAAGTCTCAGACCTACCAGACTTCAGAAAGAACTTCCTCCCAGCCTCCACCCCTACTAGTCCTGGTATGATGCCAGGAGCCAGGAGACTCTGCAAGCAAAGGAGATAGTGTGGAGAAAGTGTCAGAATGAGCACCAGGGGCCCTGGCTCTGCCAGTGTGCCATGTGGCTTTGGGCAGGTCTCCAGCCTTTCCACACTGACATCCCATAGGTTTTTTTTCTCCATAAGATGAGGGAATAGACCAAAAGAACACTAAGGCCCCTTCCAGCTCCAACAGCCAGGATTCCAAATAAATCCACAATGTGAACACACACACGTACACACAATACACACTTTCCTCCTCAGTCACTTAGTTTAATGTCTTCAGAGTTTGGTTGGATGCTTACCACCCATCTCGTCCTCCTCCACAGCTCCTGCTGCCTTTTAAGCTGTAGCCATGGCTCTGACACATCAGGAAATGGGCAGGGCTCAGCTCAGGAAAATGGGAGGTAGCAGGCAGTGGCTTGTGGGTGACAGCTTTGGCCAAGGTCTTGAAGAGGGAGCAATAGCTGGTCTCAGGTACTGCCCCAGGATTGGCCCTGTGCCTTTGAGTTTCCTTCACTAGGTTGAATATACCTCAGTTTTTTGAGTTGCCTGTTTATTTGCTTGACAAAACCTATAAGGTTGCAGGTACTTTGCTAAGCCTTAGGCTCTCCCTGTTTAGGGCCTGGATCTAAAAGACCTGCAGGTTTTGGGGAAGTAAGGAACCCCAAATTGCTTGACACCTTCTCCTCAACCCTGCCCTGAGCCCTGCCTTTATCTCTGCCCAGGCTGGCTTGCCAAGCCATGAGGCAGCTGCACCCAGAAGCCATTGCAGCCATCCAGAGCAAGGCCCTATTTAGCAAGGCTGAAGAACAGTTGCTGAGCAAAGTAGGATCGGTAAGACCAAGGATTGGTTGGGAAGTTTGACTGCCTAGAAAACTACTTGTGGGGTAAGCCCATTGTCTGAATAGACTCGAGTGTGATGTTCAGATATGTGAACATTTGCAGGACCTTTGAGGACAGGGCTCTTGGAAAGAGCCAAGCCTGGGTCTCTTAAGGGGCTTTATGTACGTACCCTCTTCCAGTTCCTGATGCAGATTGGTGGTTGGTGGGTGGGGAGGCAAAGACAAGAATAAGAAAACCCTGACTCCTTAGAACATGTTTCTTGCCCTCCAGACTAGCCAGCCCACCTTGGAGACCTTCCAGGACCTGCTGCACAGACACCCTGATGCCTTCTACCTGGCCCGGACTGCCAAGGCTCTGCAGGCCCACTGGCAGCTCATGAAGCAGTATTACTTGTTGGAGGACCAGACAGGTAACTGGCCCCATGAGCTGGCAGAGTAGGTCAGCATGTGTGTGCATTCATGCGTGTGTGTATGGGTACAGCTACCCTCAGGGGCCCTCTAACAAATCCATCAGTGACCCCAGTGTCTTGTTGACTATACTTGCCAACAAAAACTACTTCCTTCTAGAAGGAGGAACTAAGTTTGGAGTGGTCTTCAGCTTCATGGTAAAGGGGACCAGAATTGCATAGACTCCTGGGCAAAAAGCCTGATGAGTAGAGCTGTCTACCACTTCTGTTTTGGGTTTTTTCCTGTCACACTTTACCATTACATAAATAATAATATATTCTCCATCAGTAGCTTTCAAACATAAGCAAAATGTGCAAGTCCACTTTACTGCTTACCCTCCCCTTTGTTTCCCAACCTGAGATAATAACCACTTTTCCTAAGCTTCTCTGCCCCTTCCCATTGCTCCTCCTACCAGGCAGTCAGTACTGTGAGGCTGCCTCAGGCCATTCAGCAGTCACCACTAGGACTTCACACCTGTCCTCTGTTCCCCTTTTTCAGGACCAGTGCGCTCTCTGTTTCCTTTCTTTCCTCCTAAACAAACCCCTGCTCTCCAAGTGACAAGTATTAGGAAAGCAATCTGATTAAATGGCAGGACACTCTTCAGTTGGGTTTGTGATCAGTCTCAGATTTTCACAGTGCAGGCATACTCAGCTCTTGCTTTCTGAAGCTTATTACATACTCCCTTCTGCATATTGCCTTCCTATAGGTTTTCACTATTTATTGGAAAACTTTCACTACATAGTATCTCTTTTGTTCTCTGCAACTTTGTCTTTCTGTTCTGGTTACCTAGTACCACTCTGACAGGAATAGACCACAAATGGGATGGCCTTTATTAAGGAGTTTATTCTTTTACAGTTCAGGAGGCTAGAAGTCTTGAGTTCAAAGTGCCAGGATCTAGGGGTTGGGTGAAAGCCCCTCAACCTTGGGGTCCAGCTCTGCCTCCTGCTCCTGGCCCACTGGAGCTGGAGGCGTTTCTTCACTCAGACAGCTTCTGGCTGCTGAGGCTGAGAAGCCCCAAGGTTGACAAGTAAAAAAGCACAGTCCCAATGTTACCAGACCATACGGCAGGCCATTAACTTAAGTCCATCGTTAAGTCCCAAGGTCAGCAGAACATGGCAGTCTGCTGAACAATGACACGGCTACATGCAGGGCCCAAGCTGTGCCATAGGCTTGAGACCATTACCAAGGCTTCTCCTTAAATACAGGAAGCAGACCACATTCCCAAAGGCAGCTCTTCAGCTGCTTGTGGTAGATCCCACCATGCTGCTGATTGCCAGTCTCGTCATGGGGAATAACTACCACCAGCTGCCCAGCCAAGTTGATACACAAACATAACTACCACACTTTCTAACAGAACTTTAAGGTCTGCCCTGTAGCAGCTCTCGCTAGCTAGCAGCCCTGAAAGTGTCATTGTAGCTTCTGGTTAGCAAGAAACTTTATTGTGGAGGATTTTTTTTTTTTTTAATTTGCTTACTCAGGGAACCCCTATATTTCCTTCTAAAGGACCCTAAATTTAGTATCAGGAGGGCAGCTCTCTTCAGTCCTGCAGTGTCCTGTCCAGACTTCTGGTTCTTCCTCGGGGCTAAAATACCACTGAATTCCCACAGAGAGAACAGAGACTGGATAAAGTTCAGTGTTGCTGCTACAACAACAAATCAGCCAGCTCCTTTGTCACCGTTTTGGAAGTGCCTTTGGGCGATCTACTTCTGTAGTGATACCGCCTCGGAAACCCAAGGCGGACCCAAGGCGGGGTCACTATGAGTCGGGTCTGATTTGTTGGCAGTGAGTTAGTTTTAGTTCTAATTTTAAAGTTATTTTTGTATAAACTTATTTGTTAGCTGAAAGCCCAACAGGCCTCATTTTTGCCTTCAAAAGTCTTCTTATATGGGGATTTCATCTCTCCTTGCTATTTAAAGCTAGAGTTCCCTAGGAGCAGAAGGGAGACACTGCTTAGTTGTCAAAGCAATGGAATATTGTTAGGTGCTGTCAAGTCAGTTCAGACTCATAGTGACCCTGTGCACAACAGAAAAAACACCAGTCCTGTACCGTCCTCACAGTTCCTACTATGCTTGAGCCCATTGCTGTAGCCACTATGTCTGCCTGTCTCATTGAGGTCTTCCTCTTTTTAGCTGATCCTCTGCTTTACTAAGCATGATATCCTTTTTAAGGGAATGGTCCCTGCCAATATCATGAGCAAAGTACAAGACAAAAAGTCTCACCATCCTCGCTTCTAAGGAGCATTCTGGCTGTACTTCTTCCGAGACAGACTTGTTCATTCTGCTGGCAGTCCATGGTATATTTAGTATTCTTCACCAATACCATTATCCAAATGCATCCATTCTTCAGTCTTCCTTATTCATTGTCCAGCTTTTTTTTTTTTTTTTAATTTATTTTATTTATTTTTTTCATTGTCCAGCTTTTGCATGCATATGAGACAAGTGAAATACCATGGCTTTTTAGGCATGCCTCAGTCCTCAAGGTGACATATTTGTTCTTTAACTCTTTAAAGAGGTCTTTTGCAGCAGATTTGCCCACTGCAGTACTTTGATTTCTTGACTGCTGCTTCTGTGAAGTCTTTGACAACTTCAATCTTTTCTTCATTTATAATGTTGCTTATTAGTCCAGTTGTGAAGATTTTTCTTTTCTTCATGTTGAGGTGTAATCCATACTATAAGCTGTAGTCTTGGATCTTCATCAGTAAGTGCTTCAAGCCCTCTTCACTTTCAGCAGTAGGGTTTTGTCATCAGCATATCACAGATCCAAATGCCACATTCTTCTTCGTATAGTCCAGATTCTCAGATTATTTGCTCAGCACACAGATCCAAAAAGTATGGGGAAAGGATACAACCCTGATGTCCACCTTGCCTGATTTAAACCGTGCTGTATCACCTTGTTCTGTTCAAATGACTGCCTCTTGGTCTATGTATAGGTTCCTTATGAGCACAATTAAATGTTCTGGAATTCCCTTTCTTTGCAGTGCTGTCCATAATTTGTTATGACCCACACAGTAGAATGCCTTTGTATAGTCAGTAAAACACAGGTAAACATCTTTTGGTATTCTTTGCTTTTAGCCAAGATGCATCATCAACAGTGATATTTCTCATTCCACATCCCCTTCTGAATCCAGCTTGAATTTCTGGCAGTTCCCTGTCTATGTACTGCTGTAACCAGTTTTGAATTATTTTTAGGAAAATTTTACTTGCATATAATATGATAGGATTCAATAATTTCCACATTCTGTTGGATCATCTTTCTTTGCATTATACACAAATATGGATCTCTTCCAGTCAGCTGGCCAAGTAACTGTCTTCCATATTTTGGGATAGACAAGTGAGTACTTCCAGTGTTGTATCCACTTGTTGAAACATCTCAGTTGGTATTCTGTCTATTCCTGGAACTTTATTTTTCACCAGTATCTTCAGTGCAGCTTGGACTTCTTCCTTCAGTACCATCGATTCTTGATCATCTGCTACACCCTGAAAATGGTTTAATGTTAATCAGTTCTTTTTGGTTCAGTGACTCTGTATATTCCTTCCATCTTTGATACTTCCTGCATTAGTCAATATTTTGTCCATAGAATACTTCAGTTCTGCAATTCAAGGCTTGAATTTTTTCTTCAGTTCTTTCAGCTGAAGAAGTGCTGAGTGTGTTCTTCCCTTTTTGTTTTCTAACTCCAGGTCTTTACACATTTCTTTATAATGCTTTACTTTGTCTTCTTGAACTGCCCTTTGAAATCTTCTATGTAGCTCTTCATCATTTCTTCCATTCACTTTAGCTACTCTCTGTTCAAGAGCAAGTTTCAGAGTCTCTTCTGACATCCATTTTCATCTTATCTTTCTCCTTTGCTTTTAACAACCTTTTGCTTTCTTCACACATAATGCCCTTTGTCTTTCCACAACTCATCTGGTCTTCAGTCATTGGTGTTCAGTGCATCAAATCTATTCTTAGCGTGGTCTATAAATCCAGGCTCAAGCTTGTACTTTGCCTTTCATAGACGTGTTTTAATTTTCTTCAGCTTGTGTATGAGCAATTGATGATCTGTTCCACATTTGGCCCCTGGCCTTGTTCTGACTGATAATATTGAGCATGTCCATCCTCTAGTCCCATAAATGTAGTCGATTTGATTCCTGTGTATTCCATCTGACGAGGTCCACATATATCGTCACTGCTTATATTTTTAAAATAAGATTTACAATGAATAAGTAGTTGGTCTTGCAAAATTTTGTTGTGCGATCTCTGGTATCATTTCTGTCACCAACGCCAAATTTTCCAACATTGGTCAGTTACCAATGGCCCGTGCTTTGTTTCCAACTTTCACATTCCAATCATCAGTAATTATCAATGCTTCTTGATTGTATGTTTAATCAGTTTCAGACTGCAATAGTTGGTAAAAATCTTCAATTCTTCATCTTTGGCTTTAGTGGTTGGTGCATAAATTTGAATAACAGTCATTAATTGGTCTTCCTTGCAGGTGTATGAATATTATCTTATCACTGACATCAGGGTACTTCAGGATAGAGCTTCAAATGTTCTTTTTGACAGTGAATGTGAAGCTATTCCCCTTCAATTCATCATTCCCAGCATAGTGAACTATATGATTGGCTGATTCTAAAGGGCCAATATCAGTTCATTTCAGCTCACTAATGCCTAGGATATCAATCTTTATGCATTCCATTTCATTTTTGATGACTTCCAATTTTCCTAGATTCATACTCTGTATGTTCCATTTTCTGATTATTAGTGGATGTTTGCAGCTGTCTCTTCTCATTTGAGACATGCCAGATCAGCAAATGAAGGTCTAGAAAACTTTCCTCCATCCGTGTCATTAAGGTCAACTCTACTTTGAGGAGGCAGCTCTTCCCAAGTCATATTTTGAGTGTCTTCCAACCTGAGGGGCTTATCTTCTAGTACTATGTCAAACAATGTTTCACTGCTGTTCATAAGGTTTTCAGTGGTCATTTCTTTCAGAAGGAGATCACCATGTCCTTCTCCTAGTCTGTCTGAGTCTGGAAGCTCCCCTGAAACCTGTCCACCATGTTTGAAATACCAGTGGCGTGGCTTCCGGCATCACAACACGCATGCCACCCCAGTATGACAGATGAGTGGTGGAACTGAATGTTAGATTGGTAGAATTTCAGGCAGCCATGGGGAGTTGGTGGGGTTGGTCCTCCAAGCTTCTAGTCTCCCATGTAGTCTGACTAAAGGAGGGGGAAGAAAAGGAGCATTTGAGGCTCCTTTTATTTTATTTTGAGGCTTTCATAAAACACCCTCTTTCCCTGGCAGTCAGTGGTAACACCCAGCTGTTTCACATTCCTCACAGGAGAGTTTCATGCCCGCTAGCCGGTGGGCTGCTAGCAGACATGAAAGTCCTGGGAACAGGAGGCCTGAAGACAAGTTCTCGGATTTTTTTTTACCCCGGTAGCCTTTACCTTCTGACTAGAAAAAAAACAGAAAAACTTACAGGAAACAGTATTTATCCTGAATATGGATTCTGATATTAACTGTCCTATATCAGTTTTTGAAAAGTGAAGTTTGATGACCCATTAATGAGTCATGAAAAATACTGACTTAAGGTCAGGCAGCTCCCCAGGGTCATATACTTTTCTAAGTGGGACTTGGCTGACATATGCCTGTTAGCCCCTCACTGAGTGTGGCAGAAGATGTTGGGGAACATCTCATGTGGTAGGAGCATTTTGGGTGTGGAACCAGGAAGGCAGGACTTGTGTGTCCTGGCTTTGTCACAAACTAGGGTCAAATAGTTTAATCCTTCTGTATCTGTTTCCTCATCTATAAAATGGAGTTGATAGTAGTACCTTCCCTACTTAAATCAATGGATATAAATGAGAACCCTTTGCACATTGAGGAGCCACACAAAAGGTCAGTTTTAATTTCCTTTCCTTTCTAGAATCACCTCTCCCTTCAGTTAACCTTAAGAATGCTTTGTACCCGATTATGGTGCAGCCTGATAGAGTGTTGATTTCGGCACTAAATTCTTCACACATCCTCAGTCTTTACTGCTTGCACCTACTTAGTTCAGTTGTCTGCCAATAACATACAGTTGAATGGGAGAATCGGTGCTGACCCTTCCTCTGTCCTTTGTTCAGTGCAGCCGCTACCAAAGGGGGACCAAGTACTGAACTTCTCTGATGCAGAGGACCTGATAGACGACAATAAACTCAAGTGAGTGGCCGAAGATGCAGGCAGGGGCAGAGGGGAGATGACCCTCTCCCCATTGGGGAAAGTTTCCTGGGCTGCCCAGCCCACCACACCTGCCTTGCATACTGCTGGGTATGGAGCCAGCCCCAGACTCAGCCTCAGACTCTAGTCATACCTTGTGCTCGGTCCTGTGCTGAGCTCCTTCCCTTCCTCTTGGGGCCTTGTTAGGCTCCTTTGCCTTACCCCTGCCCCCACCCCGGGCCCAGGGGATAGGCTAAGCTGAGGCTAGAGGAATAGCCTTCTAAGCCACTTGACCAGAGGGACTTGGCAATACCCTGATGAGCCAAGTAGCACCCAAATGATGGTGGCAGGTGAGCTGTAGGTGGAGCCTAATTCATCCCCTCTGATTGTCTTCTTTTCCCTCAGGGACATGCGAGATGAAGTCCTGGAACACGGTGAGTGTGCCCTGGGTGGAGCTGGGGGGTGGAGGGAGACAGTGAGGGGATGGAGCCCTTGCCAGAGTGAAGAGAACCGGTGCAAGGTACTGGTGACCTTGGAGTGTCTATCCTGACAACCCCACCTCACCTCAGAGCTAACAGTGGCTGACCGGCGCCAGAAACGAGAGATTCGGCAGCTGGAGCAGGAACTGCACAAGTGGCAGGTGCTAGTAGACAGCATCACAGGTGAGGAGGCCAGGGGACCAGGGGGTCGGTGTTCACCTCTCTTTGTCCCGTTTTGAACCTCTGTGGTTGCCTACTGGGGTACACCCTCATTTTCCTGACTCCCTGTCCTCAGTAGGCCTGCCTCCTACGCCATCCTCCTAAGTGGACTCTTCCCTAATCCTGCTCTTCTCCCAGGCATGAGCTCTCCAGACTTTGACAACCAGACGCTGGCAGTGCTGCGGGGCCGCATGGTGCGGTACCTGATGCGTTCCCGAGAGGTGAGGTGGGCCCTTCTGTCAGTCTTCTCCTTCACTACCCTTTCTGTGTCTAGTCCCTATTTTCTCACCTTTCTCTGGCCTGCATGGACCCCTGACACCATCTGTCAGGTCCCAGCCTTTACCTGTCCTGTTTCCCCAGATCACTCTGGGCAGAGCAACCAAGGATAACCAGATTGACGTGGACTTGTCTCTGGAGGGTCCAGCCTGGAAGATCTCCCGGAAGCAAGGTATCCCTACCCAACCCTGCCCCCAGGCGGAACCAGTGTAAGGATATCCCTTCCAGCTCTGTCCCTAGGACAGATTCTCTTTTGGCTTAGCTATTGACCCTCCTTTTCCCCTGTACTTCCACAGGTGTCATCAAGCTGAAGAACAATGGTGATTTCTTCATTGCCAATGAGGGCCGGCGGCCAATCTACATTGACGGACGACCTGTGTTGTGTGGCTCCAAATGGCGCCTCAGCAACAACTCTGTGGTGGAGGTGAGCTGGTTGGGAAGGAGAAAGGTGGAATGGCTGGGATGAGACTGAGGATGTGGTGAACCAGTAGTGGGCCTGGCCTCCAGCCCCCCCATTCTGTCCTGAGCCAGCCTTCTCACACCCACAGATAGCCAGCCTGCGGTTTGTCTTCCTCATCAATCAGGACCTCATAGCTCTCATCCGGGCTGAGGCTGCCAAGATCACACCACAGTGAGGGGTGGTGGCAGACTTCTAGGCTCTCTCTGGCCTTAGTTTTCCCTGCCATTTTAGGCCCCTTCAGCTGGGAACTCAGGCTTATGGAAAAGCCTGCCCAGAGTGGACAGCAGGAAACCCAACTGCTGGCCTCTGGATTTGAGCCTTTGAGGGAGGGTGGGGCTGGGCACTGGAAGCCAGGTAGAGGCTGGGACCTTCTACCTTCCTGAGAGCCAGAACCCCTTCCCCTCCTCCTCTGCAGACCACCCTCCTCTTCCCCCAAGATTTCCACCTTCACTCCTATGTCTCTAGCTGATTAGCTTCAGACTTTTCCTTTGTTTTTTTTTTTTTTTTGTAAATAAAAAGCACTGAGTTCCAAAGGTAGTTTCTTTTATTATTACTTTTTTTAATATAAAAAATGGGACAGGTGGAGGTGGGGGCACATGCAGGAGATGGCAGAACCCCTCCTTGGCCTCAGACCTCAGCCTCCAGCCTGCAGAGGAGGGGAGGAGGTCAGGGGAGCAGGCTGAGAGGTGCCCAAGTGTAGGGCCCATAGATTCCTAGCCCTAGGGCCCGCCCCCGAGGCTCCAGCCCACCCTCTGCTGAGGGTCCTGGTCACTGTCCTGAGCCAGTGGGCAGCACAGAGTCCATGGGTGGCTGCTGCCCCTTCTTCCACCCTGAGATTGGGCAGAGCAGCAGATGGCAGCATGTCTGGCAACACTGAGTTCTGGGGCTACAGTCAGACCCCAGTGCCTTCTTCCTGGGTCCACTGGACCGTGCCAGAGCCGTGGCAGCCAATAAGCACCATCTCCAGGTTATGGGGGTCCCAGGGCAAAGCCAGGCCTCCTGGCCCTGGTGGGGGTTCTCCAGTGCTGGTAGTCTCAGCCTGGCTCACAGGCTCCGGGGGCCCCGTTCTAGCCCCTTCCTCAGAAGAGGGCAGTGAAGCAGGAGTACTGGGTTCAGGGCAGAGTTCTCCTGAGCCAGGGGGCTCTGAATCTGAGGTGGAGGTCCAGAAAGCTGAGGCTCCAGGCCAGGGGGAGCTCTGAGAGGCTGGGGGGCCCCAGGGCCAGGGTGCTATGAGGGGAGGGGGCCCTGGGCGAGGGTGGGGCCAGGTTCCACTCGAGATGGAGCCAGCTGGAGGCTGCAAGCAGTAGGAGGATGCCCCGGTGTCCACACACAGAGGCTGCAGTAGGCCAGAGGTGCTGGCTGGGCACAGCCCTTCACCACGGGGTGCCAGAACCAGCTGCACAGCCTGGCGGAGTGACTGCAGGCCTTCCCGCATCTGCAACACCTGTTCAGACAGCTCTACCACCTACAAGGGAGGGAGGGGGCAAATCAAGAGTGCAATCAGCACCCTCACCCTACAGTGGGGGCTGCCCCTCTGCCCCTCCCTTGCCTCCACCTTGCCCCTCACCCACCGCCTGCCGAAGCTTGTCCAGTGTGTCTGCATTCTTCGTCTCGCTGGGCCCAAGGGGAACAGTGAGTAGACCATTCTCTATGGACAGTGGGACAGGGTTAGCAGCCAGGGCTAGTAGGAGTGGCAGTGTAGGGCCCTAGGCCTTTGCTCAGTTAGAGATGGTGGCACCTGGCCTTGCCCAAGCTGCTAAATTTTGCCCAAACTGCCAGGGGCAGGGAGAACACCTCCCACCAGCGTTGGTCTCGCATTGCCCAGTACTCCCCTCACCCTCAGGAAGTCATTTCTTATACCTATCTCATCTTCTGCCCTCCAGGGAAATAGTCATTCCTAGGAGCTGGTTACCTGCCCATTTTCCCAGGTGACCTAGCCTGGGGCCATTTCAGCTCTGGTTCCCAAGTCCACTATCTCCCCTCACCACCACCACCAGTGAGCCAGACAATTGCTAAGTGTTTTAGCTACATTATCTTATTTAACATGCACAACCACCCATTTCATACACAAGAAACTGGGGCTAAGAGAAGCCAAGGTCACACTGCTGGGAAGCTGGTAGGGATCCAAACCCAGCTGCTAAGTATGTCAGATACCAAGTGCCTGGCCTTAACCACCAAATACCCGAAAAAGGGCAGAGGTGCGTGAAGCTGAGAGGCTTTGGGCAGTTCATGTCCCACCCAGTTTCTCTAGCACCGACGGCTCACAGGCTGACTGTTCTCAGTTCACAGGGGCAATGGGCTGCCCACTGACCTGCCCCCTCCTGGCCCATACCTGGTCCAGGAGAGGGGCTGCTGCTACATTCCGGGCCAGAATGCCCCACGCGGAAGGAGAACTTGGGCTGGTCGGAGCCACAGCCATCCTCAATGCCATCTACTACCCTGCAGACCCAGGCACCAGGACAACAAATCAATTGACAAGCAGCCACTATGGTGGCACAGATCAGGATGCCCTGGGGCCGCATACAGAGGCCACTGGGCCCCAAGAGAAAGGTAACACATGGTCCCTCCCCCTAGGAGCTGGTACTTTGGCTGGGGAGCCATGCTTGAGGAACATGAAGCAGCAAGAGAACACAGAGCAGTGTGTGACCATGCACAAGGTGGGCAGAGGGGCTGGGAGCAAGGACAATGGAGGAGTCAAGAATTTCCTCAAGGAGGCAGGCTTGGACCAGGCAGGCTGGGAGGGTTTAAGCTGGGGGGATGGGCACCCAGGGCATTGATAAGCCTGACCCACCATCTCAGCTGCTCACCTGGGGCTCAGATCCGGGGGCACATTCCATGGCATGGGGGGCAGTCGCAGCCCCTCTAGGCTCCGTGGGTGAGCAGAGGGGCCAGCCTCAGCCTGTGATGCCGCTGCCCTGCCCGGCCGCCCTTTACCACCTAGACGGGGCCGGGGTGCGGCTCGCCGCCGTGGGGATAGCAGCTTGGCAGCAGAGGATGAGGAAGTACAGCCAGGGGACAGCAGGGGGCTGGAGGGCTCATCAGCCGTGGCTGGGGAGGCCCCCGGGCCCTGCTCCCCATCCGTCTCCTTCTCCTCCAGTGTGGACATGAGGGTGTTGTCACCACTTAGGGAGCTGGTGTCTGCCTGGGGGCAGTGGGGACAGGGAATCAGCGGTAGATGGCCACTCTGCTGCCCACTCATCTCCCCACCCTCAGCTTCCTAGAAGGGATGATGCCCAGTATCTGCCACTCTGCAAAAAAAGAGGCCCAGTCAGGAGGGGTGGCCACAAAGCTGCCATGCACTGGAGATGCTCAATGCCCCTCAAAATTCTACCCTTCTTTTGGTGCCTTGGGCTAATTAAATTTTCTAAGAGAAGACTATACTAAACACTAGTTTGAAATTAGTGATATAATTCAGAAAAATTCGAAAGCCCCTCAGAACGGTCCTGTTTCACCTAAAGGAACAGGGGGAGCTGCTCTCTTCAGCATGTCCCTGAGGCCTACAAGGCATCCTATTACCAGTGGACTCGGCTTCCCTTCCCCAAGACTCCTCTCTGGACAGGGCCAGGCTATCTCAAATGGGTCAAGGAGGGCTGAGGGTGGCTGAGCACAGTTGGGCTGGGGCTTTAAAAGACAGATGGAGGGTGTGCAAAGGCAGGGAGAGTATAGCCTCCCTGGGGCTTTCCCAGAGGGCTATGCCCTCACACACAATGCCTCTACAAGCACCAGCGTCTGCCCACCCCACTCTTCTATGCATGTACCCAACATCCTCACCTCCGCAGGGCCTCCTCCAGCACCCAGGTTGTAGCTGAGTTCCCCTCGGAGGCCACGGCTGAAGCGCGGGGCAAATTCGGGGTATAGCGCGAGGCTCTCATGCAGCCCTGCCAGCTGCAGACACTGCAGGACGCAGTACGTCAGCCCTTTCACGTCTGCATTGGCCTTAACTACCTGCTCCCGCCGGGGCAGCTCACAGCCAATCAGATCACCCTTCCCTGGGGAAAGGAAGCAAGGTCAGCCAGACCCACCCTCAGCACAGAGAAGAAGGGAGATGAGGAGAGAGGAAGGGAAGGAGAGCTGAAGGCCAGTGAGCTTCTATCTCCTAAATTGGGCCTTTTCAGCAGGGACCCATTGTGGAGCCCTGTTAGAGCCAGGACAGACAGGAGCAAAGCAGCTCCTTGCCCCACCACCAGCTCCCCAGATAGTCTTGGGATGAAAAGTACTGTGCCTGCTGGGATCTTAAAAGCTTGCAAGTGGCCATCTAGACGCAACGATGGGTCTCTCCTCATCCAGAGCAAAGAATGAAGAAAACCAAAGATGCATGGAAACAATTAAGTCCAAGGAACTGGTACACCATGTGATCCTCCACTTATAAACTATGAGACCAGAAGAACTAGATGGTGCCTGGCTACCACCGTCAACCATTTGGAGGGAGATTGGTGCAGGAGATCCTGGATAGAGTGGGAGAACAATGTGGAACAAAACTCAAACTCATGGAGAAAAGAAAAAAAAAAAAAAAAAAGCCAGGTTTGCTGGTCTGATAGAGCCTGGTGAGACCCCTGAGAGTATGGCTCCTAGTTACTCTTCAAGTCTGGAATTGAACTCAATCCTGCAGCTTCCAGCCAAACAACAGACAGGCATATGGGGTGAACATTTACATCAGGTAGATACACTCCTTGGAGAGATCAGTCATGGGAGAACAGAAGGGCAGTGTTTTCACAGGGAGACAGCTGGGGGTAGGATGGGAGTGCATGGGAGGGAAGGACACAGGGAAGAGGTAACATGGGGAGGAAGTGGGAAGGAAGCTGTTACATTGTGGGGAATTGCAGTCAATGTTATGAGACAAAGTGTATGTGAACTACTGTATGGAAAATGAATTTGCTCTGTAAACTTTCACCCAAATCATAATAATTTTTTTTTAAAAAGTATTGTGCCCTGGGCTCTAAAATAAATTCAGGACCAAAACCACTGTGCTAAAATACACCAGAATTTCAGCTCTGAGAAACTGGACAGTTTACAAATCTATAGATGAGAATTCCCTGGGGAAGTTAAAACACTGAGACTCCCAGGCCCCAAACAGGCCTACAACTTTCGTACTATCCATGGAGAACTCATATGCTGACTTTTAGAGCCCCACTGGTGATCCAGGCAGTCCATGCAGGACAGTGTTTTGTACCAGCAGCAGAGTATGATGGCCCACGTGGCCCCTTGAAAGTGCCAGGCACCACAGCACTTCAGAGCAGTGTGGTCTTAGTCAAGTTACTTCATCCTCCAAGTCCCCAACTGCCACTGAACTGAGGCCATCATGCTTTTCTGATCTTACCAGGTATCAATAGAGGGTCTTCGTGGAGCTGAGACTGCCACCTGGCTAAGCGATTGTAAAGTGGCACCAGTTACAATCTGCATCCAATTGCAATGATATTAAATTGTAGGGAAAATGTGTCTTGGAATCAAGGAAAGAGGGTGTGTCCATACAGGGACATGTATTAACTGAGTTCATATAGATCAAGTGCTTGGCACATAAATGACCAATAAAAGCTAATTTCTTCTCCCCTTCTGACAAGAGTCCCCTATAGATCACACCCAACAAGGATAGGCCTGCAATCTGGCCTTGGGCACAGCACTCACTTCTCACAGTTCACAAGACTAGAAAGCATTTCTTCATCCTGTAGGGAGAAGACGGCTCCCTCCCATGGGCTACATCACGTTGCCAGCAGCACACCGCTTAGCAGCCTCCTCTAAAGATCCATGGACTTTTCCTCAAACCTAAGTGCAGAGCCCATCCCTGTTCGATTTCATTTCCTTGGTTTCAGCTCATCCTTTTGAGAGCTATCTGGATCTCAGTGTAATCAGCTGATGAATGACTTATCTCCTCCTCTGTGTCATCTGGAAGTAGGATAAGCAAATGTTTCTTGTCTTCTTCAAAGAAGGGAGAGAAAGATGAGGAACAGGACAGGACCAAGGATAGAGCCCTGTGCCACTATAGTCCCAGGGACCAGAGATTGCCCTCCAGGCTTTGTGATCAAACTCCAGTGAGATCCTCACTGCACCATTCTCAGCCTGCCTCTGTTCTTTCTCACAACTGACTGCATATGCTCAACCAGAGCCAGTTCACACAGGGAGGCAGGGCCAGAATAACACTGGAAAGTAAGTGGTGAGCCTTAGCTATCAGGAGCAGGCAGGGTATACCTGGGTGCTGCCACTAAGGAGGCAGGGTGACGGCAAACCAGGTTAGGTCAGGAAATCAGCTTTCATCAGGGTGTCCAGAACCTCCAAGTCAAGAGAGGAAATAGCTCACCCACAACATGTGGGCAGGGACAGGATGGATCGAAAGTGGCCTAAGTCCTGATCGGGACATTTGGGAGGCAATGCCCAGAGCACAGGCCACGGTCTTCCTTGTGGCTTCATTTTTACTGAATAGTGACCATGACCATTCTGAGCTGTGGTGCCCAACATCAGTGGAGAAATGCTCTCAGATAACTGAGCCAGCTTCCAGCCAGTGGCTCCCTTTGTCTCCAGGCCTGGAGACCACTTGTTGGATAATCCACTCCACAGTCTCTGACTGACCAGTCAGGCCTTCTGAATCTCCTCAGTTCTCCAGAACTTCTCAAAGATTGCCAGCCACACTTGAGTGGTCAGAACAGTTTGCTCAGAGTCCCAGCATAAACAGGACAGGCCCAAGGACAGAGCCCGATCGATCGATCTAGGCCCAGAAGCCAAACTCATGACAGATGCAAAGTGAAGGGCTTAACAGCCTCTCACCTCTCAGGCTCCAGGCCCCCTTGCTGGGTGTTTTTTTCTCCTGTTTCCTGTAGGAAGGTCATCCTCCTCAGTGGAGCGAGGATGGACACACAATAGCTGCTGAACGTCGGGGAACACAGTGCTGCCTTCCCAGAGGAAGATCTGCCTCCTTCCTAGTTCTTGCTTCATTGTGGATGGCCAGGCCAATGACAACTGTCAGTCCCTCTGGAGCTTTCGCTGCTGGAGGATTCAGCTGTGGTCAGGGACACCACCTCCCTCCATCTCCTGTACAACTGTCTTTATTACCTAGCAGATCACAGCCTTTCTCACTCTTAAAGTCACTGCTTAGAGCCATGGCTATGAAGCTGTCCTCCCCTTTAGCAGCGTATTCATGGATCCAGCCATATTTTCAGTGCTTGAATGTGCTTTTCTAAAGCCTAGGGTGCATGTCCAAACATCCTAAATCTTTCTGTGAGTCATGATTTTCCCTACATCCCAGAGAGCAGAGTGTAAGAAGTGTGAGTTTCAATCAGCAGACTAGACTGTTCCAAGTTCTGCCAACTTGTAGCCTTCATTAACCTCTCTGGGCCTTGGCCTCCTGACACGTAAAATGGGAATAATAATAATAGTTTGAGTGAGATCAGGCATGTAAGGGGCTGGGCACAGTGGACTCATCAAGAGACCCCTGGGATCTACACCATTGTTATGGCTATTCTGCAACGGCAACCTCTTCTTTGTCTAGAAAATTGGTAACTCATTTTCCCTTTTACTAAGAAGTGACAAGTATATGCTGTCAGATACCCTGATTTCACCAACATGAGCCTTCCCTTGGCCATTTGGAGGCTGCACTCTGCTGTGATCTGCTCCAGGACCATAGCATCTCACCTGTCCCATGGGCTGCAGGAAGCCCCACACAGGAGAGTTTTCATTCCTCCCTTTGTTCAACTTGAACACTCCCCAGTACTTCCTCCTCAGCACTTGACCTTCCTCCTTGACAGAAAGTGCTGTTCCCTCTGCCTCCTCACAGACACAAAAGGCTGACCCTCAGCTCATTCAGGCCCAGGAACACTCACGAGACCTTGTCCACACCCTTGTGTTACCCTCTGTGGCCACCGAGTCCTCTCTGAGCTTTGCCTAAGAACCAGAGCTTCTCCTGGCTTCATCCTGGCTGTCTCTTCCCAGTTGACCTTGCATATGCCCCTTCTCTGGGTTTTCTGTAAATGGGGACCACGTTTCACAGCCCCTGGGGTCCCCTGCCCTCTTCCCCACCCTCACAAACCTAGGATGGCGAGCACGGTGCCACCCTTGAGCACTTCCATGGAGCCAGAGCAGACAAAGTAGAGGGCCTGGAGAGCGTCGCCTTGGTGGATGAGGTATTCACCGGGTGTGCAGAAGGCAGGCCGCAGGGCCAGGGACAGTGCCCTCAGGCAGCCACGGCTGGCCGCCTCAAACAGGGGCAGCTGCAGGACCTCCTTGTGCAGGTGCATGGCGATGTCTGCACGGAGCTCGTCTGGGAGGCTCTGCAGCAGCTGGAGGTGAGCAGAGGAGTTAGACTGGGGATGCCAGTTGGGGGGCAGCCTCCAGGCAGCCCCTTCCCACTGGCAGGCCTCAAAGACAAGGGCAGGCAGGGGAGGAGCCTTAAGGCCTCTCCTCCCAGCATCATGCTCCACACACAGTACAACCAGTAATGGGGGTTGTCTCTGCCTCCCTCTCAATTACTTTAGCCCCCTATGAGCACCCCAACTTTCCTCCTCCAGACCTCAGGCTTGGGACCTCAGTGAGCACAGAGCCCCCAGATCTAACAGAGATGGGACTTCTGACCATTTGTGGCTGCCATCTGTCCTGTGCTACTGTCCCCCAGGAGAGAGATGAAGCAGAGAGGACAAAAGTCTGCATTCTTTAACTCTCCATCCTCACTCCAGAAAATTTTAGGCCAAGTCTCAAACCCCTGAGCGAGCTAAGGGGAGAAGGGCCAGCCCTGGGCTGCCACTGCACCTCGGTGGTGTCGATGCCATTGTTCACGGCCCAGGTGGCCTGGAAGTACTCCAGCATGCGCTGCTTGAGGGGCTTGGGGATGCGATGGATGCGGATGTAGTCACGCAGGTCACGGGTGCGGCTGTGGTACAGAAAGCGGCGGGCGTACATGCGCTGGATGATGGCCGTCACGTTCCCAAACACCACCGCGTGCATCAGGGCTGGGGAGGGTGGCGAGAGGGGGTCACCCACAGGATCCGGCCTGGCCCAGCCTGACAAAATGCTGGACACGTCTGTTCTCCCCCACCCGACATGCTCCTAGCCAGGGCATGTGGGCTTCTGGGTGGCAGGGAGTCTTGAAGGCAATTGTGACTTGCCCAGCTCCAGCTTTGTGTGCCACAGAGCTCCTAAATCAGAAGGGCCTCTGGCCCTGGGATCCTGGGGGAGGTGGGGAGGAAGGGGCGAGAAGCCTGAGGTGGGACCAGACCCAGAGTGGGAGGGTGGGTGGGGGCAAGTGGGCCGGACTCACCACCTATGAGCATGGTACAGATGGAGAAGATCTTCTCTGTGTCCGTGTTGGCGGACACATTGCCGAAGCCCACGCTGGTGAGGCTGCTGAGTGCGAAGTATAGGGAGGTGATATAGGCGCTGCGCAGGGACGGGCCACCCAGGAGCTCCAGCACTGTCCTGTTGGCCTCGTTGCTGCCATTGCTGCAGTTGTCACTCTGGACAGAGCCGTTTCCTACATCCGGGCTCTGGCCCACCAGGTAGTAGGGGGTCTCCAGGCGGCGGGCAAGCTCCTGAAGCCAGCCTAGGGAGGAAGGAGAAAGGCCTGAGAAGGCAGGACCACACTGCTGGACTGGGTATAGCTGTGCCCACTAGGACCCCAGGGGTGGGGGACAGAGAGATACAGATCCACCTCCCCATGGCTTCCCGCCCCTTGCCCCCTTCTCTTCTGCCAGCCCAGCACACCCGTCTCCTTTCTGTCTACTTCCCCATGTCCCAGCAAGACTGGGATGTCATCTCCCCATCTGTCTTCCACTGGTGCTGAGGAAGGAGCAACGAGTACTATGCCCCTCCTCGTCAAGTCGGTTCCGACTCATAGCAACCCCTCCTTGGGTTTGAGGAGGTATCTCTACAGAAGTAGATTGCCCAGTCTTCCTTCCGAGGAGTGGCTGATGGGTTTGAACTGCTAGCCTTCTGGTTAGCAGTCAAATGCCTTAGACATTACACCACCAGAGCTCCCGTTTGGTTTTTGGTTTTTCCTGTGGCTGGCACTGATTCCAGGAAGCAGGCCCAACTGGATGGGACAGAGGGACTCTCAGGGATCACTGCATTTAGCCACAGTCCTGTCTCCATGGATGGATGGGTGAGGACTCTTCTCTTTCCCGTCCACCCAGACTCTGCCTCCTCCTCTTCCTCTGAGTCCACCTCCTCCAGATAGCATTCCTAATATATACATCCAGCTTCATCTCTCCCCATAACCACATGGCCCCCAAATTCAAGCCCACCCCATGGGCATATTCCTACACACCTTCCAGGCTGCACACATGCCCTCCCACAGTCCAAAGTCAAGGATACACGTGGACACTCAGCCAAGCCACACAAACAATATCACAGGGCACAGCCATAGCCACTCACACAAAAAGGCCTGTGAGACACAAGTGCCTGCACACTCACACACAGGGGAGGTGGGGACACACTTATATGGACACAGCACACAGGGGAAGATGACCTCAAAGGTCCCAGGCATCCAGGCCCCACACTCTCACAGAGTTGAGGACACACTGGGCTCCCTTGAGGTCCCTGAGCACTCATGCAGACACGGGCTTAAAACTGCTCCATTGCCCCCTGCTAAGCACTGGCCTCACCCTACCTTCTCTGGTTTAGCTTTGGCAGGAATTGAAGTGTGTACTAGGGTCTCTCATGAGCCCATGGCTGCCAGCAATTACTCAGATCCCAGCCACAAGTTGTAGGATTCTAGGGTTTAGGACAGGGTTTGCAGGGCCCACTGAAGTCCCAGGGTCCTGCAGTGTTGGGGACCATGGAAGCAAGGGTAAGAGAGCAGATTGGTTGATCTAGGATGTAGACCATAGGTGGTAGTGCAGGGGGCATGGGGTGTGGCTCAGGATTGCAGGCCAAAGGGCGACCCTACCCCTCCACATGTGCTCTGCTCCTCCTACCTCCACACATTCCCAAGCCCCAACCCCCACTTTTCCAACACCTTATGTTCTACACCACTCCTCCCACCCATCCATCCATTCAGCAACACTGTGTACCAGGAGCCAAGGGACCCACAGGAACTTCCTGTTGGGAAGGAGCAGATAACGTAAGATAGTACATCTCAGAGGGACACACATCCTGACTGCCACATGAGGGGGCTCAAACTAAGTGGTAGGAGTTAGGGCTGAAAGTGTTCCTGGAAGAGGTGACATTTGTGCCTGGCCTCGAAGCATGAGTAGAGTTTGGATATGCAGAAACTGAAAGGGATCATTCCTGATTAAGGAAAAGGCATGAGTCCAATCCAGAGGGTAAAATTTTAAGACAAGTACAAGCAACTAGCTCTGTTTGGCTAGAATGTAGGGTTCACAAAGGTAGCAGCGAATTCCAAGCTAAGGAATTTTGGGGATGTGTAAGGCTCAAATTCGGGTGAGGCCTCACCCTCCAGTTACTTGAGGTGTGCTGTGAGACTGTAGTGGTGTGCTGTGTACTGGAGTGCACGGAACCTGTCATGGGCGTAATTTGGTTGGGCCTCTGAGGGAGTCCCAGGGAGGTGCCAGTGGTTCATGCATTTGGCTGCGAACCCAAATGCTGGAGGTTTGAGCCCACCCAGAGCCCCTCAGAACAAAGCCGTGGCAATCTACTGCCCCAAAATCAGCCATTGACAACCCTACAGAGCACAGTTCTGTGACACACGTGGGGTTGCCATGGGCCAGAGGTAACTCAACTGATGGTTACTGGTTCTGAGGGTGAAGTCAACGGCCCAGGGAAGGTGGGAGAAGCAGGTCAAGGAGGACCAGGGGTGGGGTGGCACAGGCAGAGAGGCCTTTCCTCTCAGTCTTGTCTGTGGCTGTCGGCAGCTCTTGGACCCTCTGTGTGGGTGGAGTGGGGTGGATTCTGGAGGCTGGTGGCTTTCATGTTTAGAGATGCTCTGAATCTACCTCTTTAAATATTTACAAAATCTTTTGAAAATCCAGCTTATCCCCCCTGCATGAATGGGACTCTGGGTAAAAAAATCTGGGTCCACACCACAGGCAGTGGAGAAGGGGAACCAAGATGAGGAAGCCATGGAGAAGACACCTCCCTTAACAGACCTGGGTCAGCAGAAGACTACTCTTCCCACCAAGGGCTCAGCTTTGGGAGGGCTGGGCTTGGCTCCAATGAGTGGATGTGGGTGGTTGGGCAGTTTCCCTGGTGAAAAGAAGGGGAAGATGGTGATGTGAAGGGTTTTGGAATCCCCCAAATGTGGACAAGTGCCAGGCCCAAAGAGAATGAAACCACCCTGGAACTTAGGGTACAAGGGTGAAAGAATTTACAGGTGTAGCTGTAATACTGCCAGCCAGCCCCCACACCCCTCATGCCACTGCACCACAGCCAAAGATGTTCTTAATGTCGGCTCGGCAGCTGCTGTGAGGTGGCTGGAGGAGAGGGGCTGCATGTCCTCAACACCAAGGATGTCTGGGTCCCGCTGCAGGGGAGGGGCTGACCTGGGGATATGAGTGTCTCCATCCACTCTGCTGCTTTGCTGTACCACTATCCATCTCACGCTCTCTGACTCAGTGCTCACCAGGTAGATGTCTGGCCCCAGAGCAGCCTGACCCCAGACTCCCTCCGGGAAGGGCAGGCGCCAAGCACCTGACACTGCCAAGGAGTGTCCTGGTTCCTGTGTTCATCAACTCGAGCACTCAGGGCAAATCTCCAAGTGGGCCCTGGGGCACATCCAGTCTCCTGGGAGCTTGGAGGGAGAGAGGGTTTGCAGGAGCTTTGTTGTCCCTGGGCCCTGATCAGCTCAGGTTTCTAAGGCTGACCCTGGATGCCTGGTGTCCCACCAAGGAGCAGACAGTCCAAAAGCAGCAGACATTTGGGTAGCTAGCCTCTCGTCTCTGACAAGTGATAAAGCCAGTTACTGGGAATCTGACGGAGGATTGGCAATTTGAGGCAAAGAAAAGTGTACCTGCAGGTTACTGGTGGTTAGAAATGGCTAGAAATGAGGTTTGGTGTTAGAGAGAGAAAGGATGGAAGTTGAGATGTTCATATAGTGGCACCAGTGGGATCCCCAAGGGAGAACGAGGTGAGGAAGGAGGAGATCTCTGAGGATCTCTGAGCAAGTTCAATGACAAGGGCTGGCCCTCACTCTGCAAAGAATTTGCACAGGGTTAACCGGCTCAGCTGCTACAGGCACTTCAAGGAGGATGAAGGCTTGGCCCCAGAAGGTCACTGTGACCTTCTGGGTAACGTTTTTGGTGTAAAGGTGGGGGTGGAAGCCCTCCTGGCAAGAGTTAAGATGTGAGTGGGAGGTGAGCAGAGGGAGGCAGCTGTGAAAGTGAAGGTGAAATGAAGGAGAGAGAAGACACTGGGGGGGATGCAGAAAAGGCGGGTTTTGGGGTGGGAGAAAGCTGAGAAGCAGCTGAATGAGATGCAGACTGGAGGCCAGAGAAGAGACAAGAGTGGGGCAGGGGCCTGGGCGCCAAGGTGATGGAAGCACTGGGTATCAGGGGAACAGTGTGGCCCTCTGCTTGAGAGAAGCAGGGTTTCCAGCTGGCCAGGGGCTTAAGGAATGTGACGAAGGTTTAGCCACCAAGAGGCCAAGATAGGTGAAAAAGAGGCTGGGGAGCAGCTTGACTCAGGGCATGATGTGATGGAGAGCTGGGGCGCCCCCCGGCAGCTCACTGGACTGTACACAAGGCCCCGGAGCAGAGGCCTACTTCATGGTGGTGGCTCACTCGCTCCCGCACACACCCTCTCTGATATACACGTATACCAACCCCTACAGTCCTCTCACAAACATAAACCTGCTTGTACTCATGTTGCTCTAATACACACATGCCTACTTGTACATGTCCCTCTGTCACATACACAGTAACACACATACACTCTTGCACACTTTTTCTTGAAACCTCATATTAGCACACAAAGGTACCCCTGACAGACACATGCTTGCACTCACATTTCTCTGATACACACATACACACTTGAGTAGACATGTTCCTCTGACACACATGTACACACACACACACACAGAGCCTTCAGTACCAATCTCAGGCAGCTCAGATTCACTGCTCTCGATCTCCCGCTGGCCAATGTAGAACCAGACGCAGGCCACCCAGTGGGCGAGCAGGGCGAACACAGCCATAAGCAGGGTCAGCACCACGGCGCTGTACTGCGAGTACCGGTCCAGCCGTGGAAGCAGGCGCAACAGCCGCAGCAGCCGCACCGTCTTCAGCAGGTGGGCCCCGAAGTACTGAGAGAGAGAAGGGAGGATGGTCACCCCTGGGCGGGTCCCTCCTGTTCCACCCCACAGCCCACCCTCCCAGACCAGCCACTGACCACGTTGACCTTGAAGGCATGTAGCAGATCGAAGGGCAGTGCTGCAATGACGTCCAGCAGGAACCAGGTGGTGACGTAGTGGAGGCAAATAGACTTTGGGGCAAACACCACCTGCCCCGACTTGGACACAAATGTGGTACGGAAATTCAGCACGATGTCTGCGGGAAATCATGGTGGGAGTCAACATGGGTTGGCGGGGGGCTCTCTTAACTGGACACCTGTGCAGCACTTGACGCTGTCCCAGGTCCTTGGCATACATCTCTGATTTAGTTCTTACAGTAACGCAAAAAGGCAGACATTGTCTATTCTATGGAGAAAAAAACTAAAGCTTGGAGACCTGTGTTGCAGGTTCAGGGTGATATAACACTTTAGTGGCAGAGATACACTTGAAACCTAGGTCTGATTTTAGAGCAACAGTCACCGACAGGTGAGGGTCGTGGGGAAGACACGGTGCTGAAAGCCATGGAGACTAACCCCATCAAGGCCAGGGCTAGGCTGAGTGTGGCATCAGAGCTGGAGCAGGGTGGGGCACAGAGCATGCTTACCAAGGATGAACAGGACCTCCACGGCCAGGTCACAGATGCTGGGGGGGCCGCGGGCAGCGCTAGGCTCTCGGGCTGTGCTCACACACACGCTGTAGGGCACAGTGACGGCCACATACAGTGTGGCTAGCAGGATGAAGCCGTCCCAGGTGGCCCGCAGTGCCCCGCAGTGCAGCAGGATGAATGGTGACTTCCGGATGGCGGCTACTTTGTACTCTGGCAGATTTGGCTTCTCCCCAAACACCCCCTGGTTGAGGCAGGGCAGGTCCAGGCAGGGAGGGAAGAAGATTGATGCAGGCTGAGTTTGGGTGGTGTCTGGGGCAGGTATGTTCCCCTCCTCTCCCTGCATTCTGCAGGGGGAGCCACTTCTGATATAGGAATTGGAGTCCCCATTTTATAGATGAGAAAACTGAGGACTGGGGAGGTCAAATGACTTAGCTGAGGATGCATAGCTGCTGAGGGGAAGAACCAAGGATTGAACCAAGGTCCATGTGACTCCAAGGCTAAGACTCCCCTCCCTGGCATCCTTCCTTTAGTGCCTAGCTCCCAAAATGCCAGAGAGACCTGTGACCCCAGCTGGTGCCCTGGACACTCTCTGTGGCTGGTCCAGTCCCCCCTCCCATCTGCCCAGCTTGCCCCTCCCCTGCCTCTCCCTCAACAGCTCCACTCACCTTATTAAGCTTGTGCTTGCCCTTGGGCTGCTTCTGCAGGTGTCCAGACAGGTGGTAGAGTACGGCTCGGCTCCGCCGCCGATTGGCATTGAAGCCTTTGGCTCCTGCTCGTCCATATCGGCGCCGGCCACCACCTGCAGAAGAGGGGCCCATTAGGAAAATGGGGGGAGTACCCACACACCACAGCATAGTCTTGGGTGTAGGACACCAGCTGCTAGTCCGCTGAACGGTCTAGTTGACAAACCAGTCTGTTCAGAGTTGGATGCTCAGGTGTTCCTTATTTCCCACAGACACTTGCCAACCCCAGGAGTTGGTTAGTGTCATGGATGCTTGCAGACACTTCTGGCAAGACCTGCTTCCACGAGAAGGAAGTTGAAGACCAAGACCAAGAAGAAAAGCTCCTCAGGGAAATGTCTATCTCAATAGGGAAAAGGAGTGGGGAAGTGGGTCACAGTGGTGAATGTTTTTGCAGAGGGCAGAGCCAGTGAAGCCACTGGGCAGAGATGCAGGAGCTCAGAGCAAGAGCTCTGAGGCAGGGGTCAGAGGGGATATGGCAGACTTCCACAGCAGTGAGGCAGACCCAGGGCAGGGGTGAGTGAGCAGGAATGGAGTATCCCCAGCGCCCACAAGCAGCAAAGATCACTTGGAACAGCTTTTGATGACAATTTTGTGACCTGCCCCAAGTCCTGCCCATCTCTTATAGGACATAAGAGAAGAAAGACTTCAAGAACTTTGGGCAGGGCTTCCCTATTAGGTTTGCTGTGAGGAAAAGGCATGAGGCCTGTGAGTCTGCACTCAACCTCGCTAATTGGTCAAAAGGTGGTACTTCCCAGGTGCTAGTGGAGTTTGTTTGCTTTCAGTTTCTTAGTAAAAGCGATTTAGAAAACTCCAACTTCTAGATAGGAAAGAAAACGAAGGGAAATCATAACACAGAGAAGAGGCGGGGGGAGAGAGAGAGAAAAAAAAAAAAAAACCCTCAAACTTTGTCCCAGCCAGTCTATCTGGGAAAAATGTTTCCACACTGGCCACATAAAGATGAGAGCAGCAAAGGAAGCCTCTCAGCTGGCCAGAGTGGGGGTCAGTGAGTACAAGAGGGGAAGGCAGGAGACACTGAGTCAAGGCTGGGTGCCGAGGCCCTTCACAGACCTGAGTTGGTTACCCAACACCCTAAACACAGCAGCTACATTTATGGCCCCACAAGCACCCACCTGTCTCCTTCCAGCTATCAGGGCCCCCTCGGTTCTTGGTGTCACTGATGTCCTTGTGAGAGACCAAGAAGAGGGCCACTTCTCCTTTCTCATTCTTTATGGGTATCACATCCAGGAGACACCAGAATGGGAGCCCTGGACACAAAGACAGGCTCAGCCCACCTCCCGTTCCCTGCTCAGCCCTGCCCACCACCCTGGCTCCATTGGCATCACTGGCCAACCCCCAAGTGGAACACTAGGACTTTCTGGGGAAAAGAGCAGCAGGCCAATTCCACATGGGAACAAGGTGGACGAAGGCTTGTTGTTGTTGTTGTTAAGTGCGTCGAGTCGGCCCCGACTCATAGCGACCCCTCCTTGGGTTTCCGAGGCAGTATCACTACGGAAGTAGGATTGCCCAACCTTCCTTCCGAGGAGTGGCTGGTGGGTTTGAACCGCCAGCCTTCTGGTTAGCAGTGAAGTGCCTTAGGCACTATGCTACCAGAGCTCCGGACGAAGGCTAGGGAAGCAGAAATTACTACTAGTATGTGTGTTCATAGATATGTCCAGCTGGGATGGTGGCCAGGGGTGCTCTTCTGCTGAGGTGGGAAACCCAACCTTGGAATTTTGTGGAGGCTGAGGCTGTGGTGAGGGTGGGAGAGAAGAGGGTCTAGGGATAAAGAGGTAGGTAAGGGAAAAAGGGCAGATAGGTGGAAAGATATATGGGAAGATGAGAAGAGCTGGGGAGGCAGAGAAGGTGGGAATGAAAGTAGGTGTGGATGGGGTGGGTGCCACACTGGGAGGCTGCACAAGTGAGGCAGGGTGGCCAAGTGGCCCTTACCGCTCTTCCGATATAGGATCAGCTCAGCCTTGAACTCCTTATGCTCGTCCAGGGCCTTGCGGATCTGCTGGCGGACGAGCTCACTGGTGTCTGGCCCATAGAGGAAGGAGCAGGCACAGCCCCGCTGCATGACCTCAGCCCGGGAGAAACCGGTGAGGTCACAGAAGCCATCCGAGCAGTAGACCACGGGGAAGACCCCTGCCACCTGGGCATTGCCCAGCACGAAGTTACTGTCTGCAAGAGAGCACTTCTCAGAGGAGGCTTGGGGTGAAGGGGAGGGAGGCCCTACCCCTCCTTTCCCAAATGCTTGTGATCCATGAGTAGGTGTTACAAAGCCCAGGAATTCTGCAGGTGCCCTGCAAGGGCTGGTTCTAGCAGTGCAAGCATGAGTGCATTGGCCAGTCAGCATGTATGAATACTGAGGTTGGTGAAGGCAGCCCTGGGTGGGTGATGTGTCCTCCAGTGTGTCCTGAGCAGCTCGGGGTAAGAGGTGGGGTGGAGATGTCTAAAGGAGGACTAAACTACCAACTTTAGCCCAGCCTCAGGCCTATCTTTATCTCTGGAAGACTCACCCACCTGCCAGGTACCCAGGTTGGTGGTATTGCTCCTCCCACTGGGACCCACCTGTCCTGGGAAACAGCCCAGGCCACCATTCACCCTGCCTTTTCTGTTTGAGCCTAGTGACCCGACCTGGCACAGGAATTAGTGAGTGCCATCAAGAATGGGGGTGTAAGAGTGGTGGCTGAACACTGGGTGCTTGGAGCCAGGGATGTATTGGGGAGTGGAGGACGCTGAATCAGCGGGCTGCAGGAGCCAAGGATAAGGCAAAGCAGATGGAGGAGCCTGTGTGTGTGTATGGGGAGACTCAGTGATTAGCTTCCCCCACCCCAATCAGGAATTGAGACCGTGGAGGACAACAAGCACAGAGCTGGGAAGCCCCACTGGGGGTGAGTGTGAGGGAGGATGAAAAGGGAGGGGGCTTTCACGACTTTCTCTGTGCTCAGTATCCCAGGACCCAGAAGTTCAGGATGCATTTGCGAACATCTACCCCCACCCAATCCTGGTGGGAGTCCCCAGTGCCCAGACCTCTCCTAGGGGCTAGACGGGCTCCCCACGGGTGGTAGGTTTAGGGAATGAGTTGGGCTTGGACAAACAGTGCTCTCTTCTCTGAGTTCCGCCTACACGATCTCCGTTTGCAAACCTCTTTTCTAAATTTATTTCCCGATCCCTCTCTGCTGTCCCTGAGCATCGCTCCCCTCCTCCAGCCAACCTAGGGGTGGTCGTTGGGACAACGCCAGACGCAGGGATGCGATGGATGAGATTAGGGCCAGGTCCGCGTCCCAGCAAACAGCGCATCCAGTGACCCAAGTCCCGGCACTCCTCCATTGCCCGCCTGGAGTAGTGTTGACCCTGAACCCTTCAAGAAAATCGGGCCTGGGAGGAGGTGGTCCCAGCTTCAAGTGGGGCAATAAGGGGTGAGAACAGGGCGGGCGTCATGACGAGATGTTCTTGGTGCAGAACCCGGTGCAGGACGGCTCGTCCGGGAGCTAGCGGGGAGAGGGTCGGACTCACGCGTGCCGTCGAAGCGCGTGGCGATGGTATCCAGAAAGGTGTTCTGTGGTGCCAGGAGCCCCCTCATGGCCGGCATCTTAGGCGGCCGCGGCCCCCCGCCCCATCCCTCCGGGGCGCGGGGGCTCAGCGCCGGGGGAGGGCGCCCAGCTCGGCCCCCCCCCGCCGGGCCCCGCGCCCCTCAGTGCAGCCGTCGAGGAGCAATGCCCAACCTGGCCTCGCAGGCCCCGCCGGCCGCCCGCGCGCAAGGGGGCGTCCGCGCCGTCGGGGTCCGGAGCATGGCGCGGCCCCTCCCGCCCTCCCCACCCACAAGATCCGGGAGCGGCGCTCGCTGCGCTCGCGGAACCTCCCGCTCGCCGCCGTGCGGCTTCCGTTCAGGCTGCGGGTCAGCTCCTGCTCGGGCTCCGCGCGGCGCCGGGTCCCCGCAGCTCCCTCCGTCTGTCGGGGAGAAGCGGCAGCCTCCTTCCCTACCTCCCGCGCCCGCCGCCTGCACCGGGGTAACCATGGAGACCGGGCACACCCAGTCAGGGCCGCCTCCTTAAAGGGATAGACCTCCCGCGGAGGGATCCCCCTCCCCTTGGGACCTCGGTGGGGGCAGGGAGGCGACTGCCTCCCCTCCCCTCGGCACGCGAGCCCCAAGCGCACCCAGCCGCCCTGCCCGCCCCTCGGAGCACAGCGAGCGAGAGCGCCCTGTCCCGTTCTGGCTGACTCAGGCGCTGTGGCGAGGCGGCTTTCTCTGCAGCCTGGGGGTTCTCAGAGAGTCTCCTAGCAGCCTCGCCTCCCCCAGAGAGAACGGAGGAGGGTAAGGGAGGGGAGGTGTATGGTGTAGACGATGCTTTCCCCAAGGAAAAATGCAATAGGAAGGAAGATTGGGCAGTTTGGCGGAGGTGAAGGAGGCCCTGTAATTGGCTGAGGCTGGGGATTGCTCCAGGTGCGCCTAGAGGGGCTCCAGCTGCACACACAGGGGAGTCTAAAAGGAGGTGCGTGTGTGTGTCGGGGAGGGGAAGCGTCTGAACACAGCGTCTGGGTATTCAAGCCTTTCTCAGTCTCAACTTGACCCTCTGGAAAATGGATCGAGCTGCTAGTTGGGAAATGCCACTGCAGGCAAGAGCAGTCCAGGAATTGGAGGGTGGGTCGGGTTGTGTGTGTCCATCCTTGCAAGCCAAGAGTCAGGAAGACCGCCCCAATCCAATCCTAGAGAACTGGACTCAGCGCTGGAAGGGGAGCTTCTGAGGGGTGGCTGCAGCAGCAATCCTCCTGCCGCCCCCCACGCCCCGCTGGGCAGGAGCTGGGGAGGAGGGGCCCGCGGGCGGAGCGGAGCTGGCCCGGGTCTGCTATCTCTGGATCGTCTCGGGCGCGCTGGGTCCGTCCCTCAAGCCCCGCACTGCCAGCGCCGCTCCTCCTCCCTCCCACGATTTGCCAGAGAGCACGGCTGCCGCCCTCGCGCCGCGAAGCCGCCTGGGCCAAAACAGCAATTTGTTCCCGAGCGGATGAAGCGGGAAGATCAGCACCCCCACCTCAAAGAGACACACCCACAATCGGCCGCATGGGGGGGTGGGGGAAGCAGTGTCTCCAGCTCCACCCATCTCTCCCTCAGCGAAGCTGGCTGAAGACCCAGACACCTGTATTTAAATTAGCTGGTGTTTGGGGGAGAAAAGGAGGAAACGCTTTCCTTCCTCAATCCTCTGTATCCTGGAATCCATCTCCTAGGACGGGAGTGACTCAAAGGAGTCTGCAAGTCATGCCCCTTCTCCTCCAGCCGCTCATCTATTCCCCTCCAGTCTACATACTACCTTTCTACTAAGGAAAGGGTGCAGCTCAGTTTGAGAGACAGTATAAGCTTGTTAGGTTAAAAGCACCCACCACTTGGGAAATAGGCTTCCTATGTTGAATATAGGAGCTCTGGTAGCGTAATGCCTAAGGCACTTGACCGCTAACCAGAAGGCTGGCAGTTAAAACCTACCAGCCACTCCTCGGAAGGAAGAAGGGGCAATCTACTTCCGTAGTGATGTTGTTGTTGTTGTTGTTATGTGCCGTCAAGTCGGCCCCGACTCATAGCGACCCCCTCCTTGGGTTTCCGAGGCAGTATCACTACGGAAGTAGGATTGCCCAATCTTCCTTCCGAGGAGTGGCTGGTGGGTTTGAACCACCAGCTGTCTGGTTAGCAGGTAAGTGTCTTAGCCACTATACTACCAGAGCTCCCTCCGTAGTGATACTGCCTGGGAAACCCAAGGTGGGGTCGCTATGAGTCGGGTCCAACTCGATGGCACATAACAACAGGTTGAATACAGTTCTGCCACTTAGTGTCTTTTTTTTTTTTTTTTAAAGGCAAGCTATTAAACCTTTCTGTACCGTTTTCTTGTCTGTGAAATGGGAATGGTAGTAATAATGATCTTTAAAAAAAAATAAAAACCTACCAAAACTCATTGCCACAGAGTCCATCCCTACTCATGGCGACTGCATGTGTTGTTACACAGTAGAACTGAACTGCATCGGGTTTTTCTAGGCTGTAATCTTTACAGAAAACAGATCACCAGGCCTCTCTTCAGGGTTAACACTAGATGGCTTAGAATCACCAACCTTTAGGTTAGGAGTGGAGAGCATACCATTTGCACCACACTGGGACCTTATCATTATCTCATTGGGGTGTTACGAGGATTAAACATGTAGACAAGAGTAAAAGCCCTAGAATTGTGCCTGACACTTGTACCATGTAAATGTTTACTATTACCTAGTTTGAACTCTTACAGAGCTCTGTGAAATTGCCAGCATAGGCTTAATGCTATTTCATAAATGAGGAAAGTGGGGTGGAGGTGGGAAGGTGACTTGCTTAAGGTGACAATATTGGTAAATGGCAGAGCCAGGAATCCAACTCTTGACATTCTCCCAACCCCAGGTCCAGAGTTTGCCCTGCTCCAGCGTAGCTGTCTCCTATTATGAGGGCCCAGGAGCCCTAGGCTAGTTGTGTGAGTACTAACAGGTCCTAGGCTCACCCCCGTAAGCCCCAAGTGTCCATATTGAAAAGGCTTCCAGCTTACCTGTCTGGGCTAGTTTGGGGTATTAGGCCAAATAAGAAACCTTGGTCAGGGTAAGCAAGGAGGTAAGATGGCATGTGTGTGGGGTGCCCAAATAATTACAACAGTTTACATTTATTGAGCATTAACTTTGTGCCAGGCACTGTGCTAAGTGCTTTATTTGGATTATCTCAGTGAGCCTTGTAATAACTCTAGCAGGTAGTTACTGTTAAGATTGCCAATTTACAGATAAGAAAACTGAGGCGGAGAGGTTAAGTACCTCACCCAAGAGGCACTGCCTTCTCCAGCAGCTCCAGGCACAATGCTTGTGTCACACTGTTCTGGTGCCCTGTTCCCCACTTCATGGAGAAGACAACACATTAACATTTACTGAATATTATGATCACTCTTCTCATCCCACATGTAACTGTAGTCTGTCCTTTAAGTTCCACTCTCTGTTGCTCTTCAAAGAATCTGTGTGACTGGGTGTCTGGAGTAAGGGTAGTCCCTGACCCTTTCCTTTAGGCTGGCTTGACTGAAGGAGTCCTTTCCATGTAGACAAGTGTGATCAGCGATAGAGTCTGTCTACTGTCCTCCTTGTTCATCTTTACCTAGTCTGTTAGGTCTTCTTGCCAGTCTGGGCTTTTGTTTGCACAGTTCCCTCAACTCTTAGTTATTCATTTCCTGTTCTTAGTTATTAATTTCCATCAGATGGGCTCTGGTGGCATAGTGCCTAAGGCATGTGACTGCTAACCACAAGGCTGGCAGTTCAAACCCACCAGCCACTCCTTGGAAGGAAGATTGGGCAATCTACTTCCGTAGTGATACCACTTTGGAAACTCAAGGAGGGGTTGCTATGAGTTAGATCCAACTCAACGGCAGTATGTTTTGTTTTGTTTTTTGGTTCTGCCTTCCCCTTCTACCTGCTCCCTGCCCCCCCACACCACCACCAACACATAAATACACAAGGGGCCAGGGCAACGTTTAGGAGACAATAGGATAGGGACTGGGGAGAAGGAATTAAAAATTGAACAGGGCACTGACAGGGTAGGATCACTGGGTTCCTCACTGTAACTTTTATCGCACCCCTTCCCCCAATTCCTGACTCATTTGGTCCACCCCACCATTGGGAGTCAGCGGGGAGAGGAAGGATGAGGGGGAACACTGTTCAGAGACAGCTCAAAGCCTTTGTCAACAAGAAGAAACTCAGGAGGCTGCATTTTGGAGCTTCTGTGGGAGGCCTGTGGGAGTATTATCTACAAAAAGGAACAAGGAGGGAGAGGAGAGAAGAGCAAAGCAGGGGAAAAAACCCTCAAGGCACAAAAGATGGAAAAAGCCCCTGCCTTCCCCAAGCACAGTGCAGGCGGAGTCAGACGCTGTGTGCAGGGTGAGAACAGGTGGCTGTCGAGGAACAGAGCCCAGGGGCCTCTCCCCTCTCCTTCCCACTCTCTCCACCCTCCTTCCTACAGGTCCTCAGGTCTGCTCTGCCTGTTCAGATTATGGCTCTAAACCAGTGGTCAGGTTCTGCTTCCAAGGTTTTATATTTGTCCTGCCAGGACAGACAGGACCAGGTTCAAATTCTAGCTCTGCCGCTGAGTGACCTTGGGTGGGAGTTAATTAATCTCTCAGAGCATCAGTTCCATTTGTAAAATGAACTTTCTCAAAGGATTGTCAAGAGAATTAAATGAGATGAGGATCCAATCAATAGGAGCTTGGTAAGTGGCGGCAATCATTACTAACAGTCCCCCGAGCGTTTAGTTTGGCCCTGGGTGGTGAAACCACTGGAAACGAGGTCAGGATGAAGCCTTGCGGAAGGTTCCCCATTCCCACCAAAACAAACATTTTGGAATACTTCAAGATCTCCAGTACCTGGCTGTTCCCTTTCTTTTAATGGAGGATCCTAGCTAGAGTGTGAGTAGTCTACAATAAACTTTGAAGCAAGGGAGTCCTAAGAGGTACATATAAAGACAGGTAAATATAGGTGTTCTGGTTACCTAGTGCTGCTCTGACCAGAATATACCACAAATGGGATGCCTGAACAAACAGGAATTTATTTTCTTACAGTTTGGAGGCTTTAAGTCCGAGTTCAAAGTGCCAGGCTCTAGGGCCTGGGTGAAAGCCTTCAGCTCTGCCTCCTGCTCCTGGCCCACTGGAGCTAGCGGTTTCTTCACTCAGACAGCTGCTGGCTACTGAGGCTGAGAAGCCCCAAGTGACAAGTAAAAAGGCACAGTTCTGATGTTACCAAACCACATAGCAGGCCATTAATTCAAGTCCGTTTAAAATCCCAAGGTCAACAGAGCATGGCAGGCTGCTCAACGACACAGCTACGTGCAGGGTTCAAGTGTGCCATAAGCTAGAGACTGTTCCCCAAGGCTTCTCCTTATACACAGGAAGCAGACCACATCCCTAAGGCAGCTACTCAGCTGCACACAGTAGATTCCACCATGGAGTTGATTACCAGTCTCATCATAGGGAATACTACATCCAGCTGCCCAGCCACTCAACCAGGCCCAGCCAAGTTGACACACAAACTTAACTACCACAACAAGTGAGCAAACTGAGACTCAAAGAAGTTAAACATTGATGGCTGGTAAAAGGAAGAACCAATACTTAAAGCTAGGTCTGAACCAAGCTTTGACTGGGTTGATAGCAATTTGCTACTGTGCCATGCTTCTGGGTGCTTTGTCCTGTGCTTTGGTAAACAGCCTGTTAAAAGAGAATGGCATGGTCATTTAGAGGGGTGGTCAGTGACCTGCAGTGGACCTGGCCTTCACCCATGGGGAGATTCTGCAGTTGACTCTAGCACATGCAGCCTGCCAGGACAATCTGATTGACACTCCTGCCTGGAGCAGGACAAGTGCCTAACCTCCTAAGAAATCTCATTCTTTCAATCTCTGTGTTCTAGCAACACCAGAAAATGGGCTTGTTTGAAACCTAACTGGGTTAAGTTGAAGAGAGACATAAAAAGGAGACCTGACTTTTCCCTGAAGAAACCGAGTGGGTGGCATTTGTTCCTGCTGTTTTGACGGCAGTGAAGGGGCGGGCGGGAGAACAGTTGTGCTGGTGGTGGTGGTGGTGGGTGAGTTTCTTCACCCAGAAAATTCCTCTTCAGATAGCAGTTCCTCCTTCTTGGTAAAGAGTATCAAAGCAGATCAACTCCCTCATCACCTGTACGGAAATAACGTTCCTTGGCCTCCCCTGGGAAACCCAGGCCCCACCCCGGCTTCACTCCTGCCTGCTGCTGCTGTAGTGACCATGTTTACTGAGGTCAGCTGCGTCCGCAGCAAACCTGCTCCAACCAGACAGCTCGGGAACTAGGGAGGGGGTGTTGTCTAGCAGACACACAAGGAGGGCACAGAGCTCGCCAGGCTGGAGGGATATGCACTCAGAAGAGCTACACAAGGATCAGGATGACTGAATTTTTACTTTTTTTTGGTTAATAAGGTCTGTATAGCTGGAGATAGGGAAGTCTTTTCTTCATATACTTTGTAAGAGGGAAGGTGAGACAGAAAACCAAAGGAGTTATGGTGAGAGAGTGTTCAACTTGTCACAGTTGGCTTACATATATAGGACACCAGATGTCCTGAGGGATCTGGTTATATACTTCTTCTTGCCCCTCCACAAAGAAGTTACAACTGTCTCCATTTTACAGTTCAGTAAGAGGTTCAAAGATGTTAAGCTACTTGCCCAAGGCCAGTCAAACAGCCACCAAGTTGTAAAGCCAGAATTCAAATCCAAGGATATCTGTCTCAAAAATCCAAGGTCTTTGGCATCCTACAACAGTGCTTGGCCACCAGGCAGGGCTTCCAATAGTATAAGGAGAGTTCTACTTCCTGCAAAGTGGTTGAGGAAAGAGCTGAACAGTCTCCACTTCTTTGCCTCAGAAGTTAGCATAGTGTCTACCATATAGTAGGTGCCTCAAGGATGTGCCCATGTGCCCAAGTGGCTGAAACAACCAGGAGTCAGGTTGACTGATTTTATTGTATATTGTTCTAGCTACCAATATTATGAACTGATACTCCAAATTCACTGGTTAAAAACAGTGATAAACACCCTGGAGAGAACAATCATGGGAGAAGGAAGGACTGCTTATGCACAGGGAGACAGCTCAGGGGGCAGGAGAGTATGGAGGGATGGATACTGGGAAGTGGTAACTATGGGGAGGAAGTGGGAGGGGAGCTGTTGCATTGTGGTAAACTGTGGTCAATGACATGAGACAAAATATATGGGAACTGCTGTATGGAAAGTGAATTTGCTCTGTAAATCTTCACCCAAATCACAATAAAAAAAAAAAAGTGATAAAATATTTCCTTGTATCAGTTGATGACCTCCAAACATGTGCCATTTTAGACACCCGTTTCTTCCTTTTCATGAGATGACCTGTCATATGAATACCAATCCTCACCAGGTGAAACAAGAGGGTGGGATGAACCCTATGAATCAGGCAAGGCAGAGTCTCATTTTGTCAGGTCAAATGGCAGAATTTCCAGGGCAACAAGTCAACCTATTCAGCCTCTCCAGCTCACAAACTGACAATCATGCACCCTAGACTTTCTGGGTCACTCCCACACTGTTTTATGTCATTTTCCCCATACATACTTCACTCCCCTTTCATACTCCTGTCTCTATTTCCCCATTCATACTCAACCAGATTGTACTCTAGTTTTGGATTCTGAAATACAACAAAACCTGCAAAAGCTGGAACCCGTGTTAAGTGGAAACCCGTCAAAGAATGAAAACACAAATATTTTCCACTAATAGAAAGTGACAGAAAAGTGGTAAGACATGCAAAAGCAAGGCATTCCCATACAGTTCTAGCTCTCACAGGCTTTACTGGGTAGGGTTAAATCCACTGCTATTGAGTTGATTCTGACTTAATAGATATATCCAAGGCTATAATCTTTACGGAAGCAGACTGCCAGGTCTTTCTCCCATGGAGCAGCTAGTGGATTTGAACCACTGACCATTCAGTTAGTAGCTGAGTGCTTAAGCTAATGTACTACCAGGGCTCCTTTGTATAAGGTTACTGGATCCATGAACCACTGAACCCGTGATCACCCATCGATAATAGTTCCAGCTTAAGCACAGGACCCACGCCCTTAATAGCAGTGCTTCCTCCACGCAACATTATGACCTTGTATTATTTTATGTGTCTCAGTTGCCCCAACTAGTTTATCACCCCCTAAAGTTAGGGACTATTCTCTCTTTCCTTCACTTATAGCTCAGTAACTGTACAAAACATTCTCAAATGCTGTTGGTGAGATGTAAATTGGTATAACTGTAACAGAAGTTTATCGTTACCTACATGACCCAGCAATTCCACTCCTAGGAACCTATCCTAAAGATATAATGCCAATAATATGAAGTGATATATGTATTACGGGATGTTCACTACATTACTACTTTTATAGCAAAACTGAAAACTATTATTACAGCCTAGTTAAACTAATGAAGAAAAAAAATCTATTCAATGGAATACTACCCAGCCATAAAAAGAATGAGGAATAATATATATATTGACATGGACAGAGGTCTAAGTGGTATATATTCTTATGCTGTACTAGCCAGAAAATCTTTGGAAGGATACACAAGACACTTAACAGTGGGTGCCTCTGGGGAGGGGCCAAAGGACCCAGGGTAGGGTGGAAGCTTACTTTTCATTGCATATCCTTTTGAACAACTTGGATTTTTGGAAAATCATTTATATATACTATTTTTTCTTAAAACAAAAAACTAATTATAAAAAGAGAAGACAAATTTAAAAAGTAAGTTGTATTACAGCATGCATAGCATGATTCCCATTTACATAAAAGAAAAAAAATATTTGCTTAACTTGGGTTTAAAAAAGTTTTGGAAAGATATACAAGAAGTTTATCAGTGGAGAGGGGAGAGATTTTTACTTTGTATCATGTACTTTTTTTTTAAAAGAAAACTAGTTACTACTTTAAAAAGTGTATTTTAAAAATCACTATAAATTAGGGGCTAAGGAAATATTTGATGCTTATAATGAAGCCATGTTAATTTAAATTTTACCTCTCAAGTGGCACATAATTGACTCAGCTCAACAACCTGAAGTTCCATTCCTATCTGTAAGTTACAGAAGGGCAAGACAATTGTCTGTGAGGGAAATGGAAAAAGGAAGGAAAAATATGGTTAGGTAGGGCCACTTTTGAGTACTCAGTAGGAGCTGTCAAGGGTATGGGACCTCCTTTCTCTTGGGAAGCCCAGAACTATTATGGGGGCAAGGCATGGGCTGCAAAATTCAAACTTCAACTTCTCCACATTGAAAAGAGGTCAAATGGGCAAATTTAGAAGAATATCTACAACATAAAATCCTAAAAGAGTAAACATTTGGACATATTATTAAAAAAAATAAATTGCAATTTATACAGTGTACATGTATGGATATGATATGAATAGTATGAAACCCACCAGCCACTCCTCAGAAGGAAGGTTGGGCAATCCTACTTCTGTAGTGATACTGCCTCGGAAACCCAAGGAGGGGTCGCTATGAGTCGGGTTTGACTCAACGGCACATAACAACAACAACAACAATATGATCCTTAGGCACTCTGGTAGCACAGTGGCTAAGCCATTTGGCTGCTAACCAAACTGCAGTTCAAACTCACCAGCTGTTCCATATAAGGAAGATGAGGCAATCTACTCCCATCAAGATTTACAGCCTTGGAAACCTATAGGGGTCACTATGTGTTGGAATTACTCAATGGTAGTAGGTTTGGTTTCAATATATGTATCTCCTTGGATATATGGATGGTCTAGAAGAGCATATGACAAACTAACACTGATTACCCCTAAGGAGTGGAATGGGATGGTGGAAAACTTCCTTTTTTCTTTTACATTTCTGTAAAATTTTATTCTAATCTTTAAAATACAATTTTTGTAATTAAAAACAAAATGTAAAGACTTCAGGATTTTCAAAAATTTAATGGCCATAGAAAAAAACTTCAAATATTTTTCTATAAGAAGATTTCAACTTTAATTCTGAGGTGATTTTCACAAACATGTAGCTTCCCATCTGTCTGAGTGGGTTAAATACAGTCTTGCCCGGAAACAGAGAGAGACCTCATAATCCTTCATGGTTGCATGTGTCTCTGGATTTCCTGTAAAGTATTGGTTAGCAATTAATCAGAAAAGCAGAACTTTTTCCTGACACCCAGAAGACTGATAGTCTTATTGGACAAATTCCCAAAATTCCAAGGTTGGATCAGCACCTTGGAAAAATGGCTTCCTCAGTTCTCCTTGACTACTGTTTTCTTTAACAAAAGACATGCAGACGCCACACACACACATGCTCTCTCCCTCTCTTTCTCTGTTCAACCAACCTGAACCCCAGCAGCTCAGCTTCAGCTCAAGAGCCAGGGGAAGCCCTGAGGCAGCTAAGTTCTACACGGCTGCCACTTACAGTCTGGGCTTCAGACTTGGGAGAAAACATGTGGAGAAAAAAAAAGCCCTGCTGTTATTAAATCATAGACGCTGGGGGCAAGTCTGAGTGACGTGGAGGGGTCTGGCATCAATGCCACCAGCTACACACAGGAGCTCAATTATGCCGTTACATTCACCACTTCTGTCAAGGGACAGGCCGTGGGGGCGAGGGGTGTCAGTGTAACCTTTGGTTGCTTGGGAGAGTTGTTGCAGCTGTGGTTTTTCTCTACTGGTAAATAGTCCTCTGGAAAGTCACCATTCCTTATCCTATGAATCCTCTCCCACAAGGAACAGCTGCATTTGCTCATCTTGGCTTTCACATTTTAATTTGGTTTTGAGGCTAAGCAGCGAACAAATGACTTGATAATCAGACACCATCATTTAAACCCAGAATAAGCTGTCTGAGTGACTTTTATCCCATGAGGTCCCAAGGAAAACGGATAATGAAATGAAGTCACTTGGTGCTGTGAAGCAAATGTGGGAACAAAAATGCTGTTGCTTTTATTTATTCAGCTATAGAGACTGCAGCAATTTTTTGATGGGTAACACCTTAGATTAACACTAATTATACGGCTATAAATTTAGTTCAGGATCAGAACAGGATTCAGGAAAAAGGGAGAAGAAAAAAATCCCCAAACATTGAAATAGAAACACCTTTTTTTTTTTTCCTTTAATTAAATGCTACCTTCCCACAGGTAACAGAAAACAAGGCTCTGAACATTTTGAAGAGACTGCAGGTTAAGCTATGGTACCAAGTAGGCGACTGAAGCCCAATGTCAGTGTCAAATCTCAGGCATGTTCTGGGAGCAGAGGCAGATTCTCAAATGTTTCCTAGTGTTTTCTTCTTTTAACTAATGAAATTTTTCCTTTCTACCTAATCCAGAGCACAATTCCCTCATTGCCTGTTCTGGCCAAATTGTTGTTTGGAGGGAACCTGGCAGGCATTCCTGGCTTCTGCCGAGATTGGAAAGGCAACAGGGGTAGCTCTGGCCCACCTTCTCCCAAGACAGCCTGAACAGGGGGGTTGCTGAGTAAGGTCTTTTTAGGCAACTGAAAGGCCTGACGTACTATCAGGAGTATTGCTTACCCTTGAGAAACCTGGCAGCAGTTGCCTCTGATTTCTAGTGGAAATGGCCAATCAGAATCAACTGATATCACTAAGAAAGGTTAAGGGAAAAACAGCTTCCCTTCCAAAAAGGATAAAGAGGAAATAAAAGAGACCAAAATATATTTAGAATGGCACAAAAAGTGATATACGTAAACTTCTTTTTGTTATTAAATCTAACTATAAGTTTCCTAAAGTCCAGTTACCAAGTTGAATTGTGGGATCAAGGAGAGAAGCCACCTGGGATTTTCCTCAAGAGTTCACAGCTTCAGCCTGAGAGGTCCTGGGTTTGCGCTGGGGGAGCCCCTTTTTGAAGGCAGGCCTGGGCAGGCTGGGCTCCATGCTGGCTCCAATTCCATTGGTCCCTGGAGAGTGAGCCTGACTCCATTCACTTGTGTTTCCTGGTGCCTGGGGTGGAGCATTCTGATACCTGGAACCAGATGAATACCATGAACTATTTCTGTAACGACCCACACCGTCATGTCGCCCTTGGTTCGTGGGATCGTTGGACTTTTGGCCTTGTGGCCTGTAGCCTTGTCCTCCTCGTCTGTTCCCAGTCAATACCTAAGGATAAGAGAATACAATGTTCAAAGCGCTCTGGCATTACGGTATCCAGTTTGTACCAGTTCAAATTACAGGAGTATTCTGAAAGCCTAACTGTGGTACCCCATGCTTGGGACTCACTCAGACTCATAGAACGCTGTCAGCCAACCTAAGCAGCAGCAGAATTAATAAATCTTTCACTAGTTTTTCCCTGCTTTCACCTCTAGGTGAAACTCCATGGAAGAGGAGTTCATTTTCCTTTACCTGGGTCCAAGAAGAAAGCAAAGAAAGAACAACAACAATAACAAAACCCATATATTCTATGGATGTTAAAAGCCCTCAATTAGCTAAGTATCTTATCACATGTCTAAACTTGGCAGATCATAAGCCATTAGTAAAGATAATGCACATCTGGAATAATAAAATAAATATTACTATGGTTTACTGTGCTACACATGATGAGTCTTAGATCAAATCATGTGGCTTTGACATTTAGTACATCTTTCACATTATAACCCAGAAAGCTTGTGCCACGGGATTTTGTTTCTGTCCTCCAATTCCAATGCTATACCAGGTGGAAAGAATTATTGGCAGTATTGCCTTGTATTGATACACTGTTTTTGCCTTCAAACCAAGAAACTATAGATAACTCTCTAACTTTCTAGTGTCTGTCCCTACCCCTACCAGGTTCATTTTCTCTTTCTCTTCCTGATATATTCCACACTTCGCTTCTAGGGAGTGGCTGCTTTCGGATACACTCTGGCGAGCCTGCCACTGTGGTGCTTCTCTACCCTGAGATGGGTGCATGACTCCCAATGTGACTAATTACCAGATAATATTGCCTACAACAACTAGAATCACTGCCAACATAAGAAAGTCAGCAGCTCTTAGCAACAGGAATTCTAAACTGGCTGGTGATTTGGAACATACATATCAAATGCTTTCTCAGGAATTAGCTGGGGCTGGAGGGATTCAAACTAGGTGTGGGATGAGAATAAAGACAGGAAGGTAATAGGCTAAGCTATCAGCATTCAAACTCTGACAATCTGGTGGCTTTTATTCCTAACTTGCCAGTGTGGACGCTAGTTTACCTCCCGATGAGGCTGGTAGGGCCGGCTACTGGAGTTGGTTATGGCTACAGGAGTGTCTCCTGGAGCAGAGTTTTTCTTATTAGCACTTGTAAGGCTGGGAACCGAGGCACAGGTGGAAGAGGAAGCAGCAGAGGCATCGCTCGGGCTATTCAAAGACACAGATGTAACGGAGCTACATCGGGACCTGGTTGAGTAACTGTTCTTTGGATGTGACACTGAAACAGAAGTAAGAGGAATGTGTGGTCACAGGATGGAAGAGCATGACAGGTAAGGTGAGGTCTCCCCTTTCTCCATTTTACAATTTAAGATAAAGAACTATCTGCTAGAGTAGTCAGTCATGAAGTCTACATTTCAAAGTATCTACTCAGGAATAATACATTTTTTTTTCAAACCATCAGAGGAAAAAAAAAAAAAGAAGGCTATAAAACTATAAAAGGGATAACAAGAAAGAAAATGCACTTCTACCCTCTTCACCACCTCCCTCCAAATCCCCACTGCTTGTTAAATGAATTCTAGAGATAGAAGAACAGTTTTAAGATCAAAGTTACCCATCCTCCCACTGACTAATGACTTCTTGGCATTTCCTACTACCCAAACTTCTGGCTATATCTCTAAACTGACTAAGCTTGAGAACAATAGTATGGGCCATATGTTCAGTTTCTCATGAAGGCATATTGTAAAGGACAGACTTTGTAAAGAAATAAAAAGTTAAATAAATAAAATCTTCCCTAAATGTTTTAACACATTTGAATGACATAAGGTATAAATAATCAAGAGTAGCTAAATATGAACAGAACTAATCTTTTCAACAAACATGCACATTCTCAAATTTCTAACTTTCTGCAAAAGTAACCAATTAAAAATACCAATCTAACTGAGAAAGATTAATATTTTCAATTCAATTTTTTCAGAATTCAGAATTGTCTAAAACTACCCCTAAATTTTTTTCTTGGCTTTAAGTCTGGGCTAATGACATTCACAATCACTACCTTAGACCTGATACTTCACTTTTATACTGAGATAGAAAGAATAAGCTCAGGGTTTGACTGATGTATCTACAAGCTCTTACCTAAGACACAACCCTTTTCCACTTTCAAAGCTACTATTTGAGCACCCATTACATGTCAGGCAGCAGTCCTTGGGTAGTGCCAATAGTTACTATGGTTGGCTGCTAACCAAAAGGTTGGAAGTTTGAATCCTCTCAGAGATGACTTGGAAGAAAGGCACAGCGATCTGTTTCTGAAAAATCAGCCTCTGAGATCAAGTCTGTGGAGCATAACTCCACTTTGACACAGGGGGTCACCACGAGTTGGAACCAACTCAGCAACTGGTTTACCGGTGATATGCCAGGCAAGGCAAGTACTGTCATCTCTGTTCTGGAGTAAAATGAGGTTACAGGAAGTCAGGCAGAAACAAGGGTTTAAGCTTGGTCTGACTCCCAGAGCCCCATGCTCTTAACACTACGTATCACATAGCTCTCAATGCAGCAGAAATTAATGAAAAAATAGTATTTTATATTTAGAGAGGTAGAAAACACTCATCATCAGAGCCCCAAACATCAACATCCATTGATTTCATTAAGTATCCGTAAGATCAAACAAACAAAAACAGAAAAGGCACTGAGGAAGAATTGTGTAGAAGCCAAGCAGCACCTCACTCTCTAATTAGCAGAGGATGGTCTTCTCATCACCATCTCTAGAGTCCATTTCTCACCATCTCACCTTGTCCAAATGAATCAATGCTCTTCTTTAGGGTTTCTACATCACAGGTGAACCGAGCTACTCGTCCCAGATCCTCATCGTATTTACGTTCACTAACGAAATGCTAGAGAAAAGGCAAAGAAAAGCCTCCAAGTTAGACAAACATTATACATGGAATCTACAACTTGCTATATATATAGATGAAACAAAATCATCTTCTTTTCACTAAATAGCCATCACATTACCAATGTTGGGTAATTGACCAAATTCCCCCATTTCTGTAAGATCCCAAAGACAGGTCTAATTTGGGAAGGTTTATCAAGTGCTACATGATAATCAAAGCCCATTAGGTGCAAGTGAGAGAAACAGTAGAGAAAGGAGGAAGAATTTATAGTGGAAGGCCACGTTTCCACTGTTGGCTACTTCTACATTGTCCCATTTTATAGAGAAGCAGAGGCAGCAAAAATGCTTACAAGTAGGTGAGCAGTCAGTTACAACAATGATCCTGTTGAGATAGATGTTGAATGTTCCTTAATAGGAACTTCCTTAAGAAACCAACTACTTCAACTCTTTATAAACCAGGTTTTGTTAGTCCTTGAAACAGGAACAATTTCTTGAGATGGAAAATCATTCATGCAAAAAGTCAACTTTGTAAATAAGAGTTTATGCTGCAAGTAATTTAATGCTTTTGGTAGACTGAGCTGAGGAGTAACCAATCCCTTGGGTCAAAACTATACGCTAGAAATTGTGGGGCTAGAAACATGATAGGAATAAAAAGTGCTGTTGGAGGGTCTATTTCAATAAACAATGTCTAATGGAATAATTTTTTTCAAATGAAGAAGAGATGACAAACAAAAGTCAAAGGGCTAGATATAACTTGGAACAATTGAACTTCCCAATTAAGTCTTCTTAACTGGGGGTGGTCTAATCTCACTTGAGATTTTCAAGTAAAATCAAATGCATCTGAACCCCAGGAGGCATCTAGAAACAGTGAAAGAGAAAAGAAAGATAAAAATTACCTTTGGGCTTTCAAGTCTAAAGCTTCAGAACATATTGTGGCTTAGGAAGCCACATGAACCTCTTGTAACAAAGCCTTGAGACATGTAATATCAATGTGAGATTAATTCTGAAACAGATTCTAGGGTTTGTTGAGCCAAAGACATAACAAGAATGACGGAAATAAAATGATCTGGAAATAAGACATTTAAATTGCACAGCACCCACTTCAGTACACTGAAAGCGAGTGAAACAGATCCTTAGTAAGCCTGCAGAAATATTTCTAGCAGCTTTTCAGCCACGTGGGAAGGGGAACAGATGAAGTCTATGAGACAGAATTCTCATCTTATTCCAAAGGGTTTTCCGGCTTTTCTCAGACAGCTGAATGAAACTGACTGGTATTAATGTGCGGAAGACTTTCTATACAATTTATTAATATAGTTCTAGTTAATCAGAAAATGGTAATTTAAAATGTGCATTGCTTAGCTATTTGACTCCAATAAAGTCTATGGGGAAGGAACATTAATAGTAATATTATATTAAAAAAATCCCACTGCTATTGAGTTGATTCCAACTCATAGAGACCCTACATACAGGGCAGAGTAGCACTGCTCCATAGTTTCCAAGGCTGTAAATCTTTTTCTTTTTTTTAATTGTGATGTGGGTTAAAGTTTACAGAGCAAATTCACTTTCCATACAGCAGTTCACACACACGTTGTCTCATGACATTGACTACAATTTACCCCAATAAAACAGCTCCCCTCCCACTTCCTCCTGATAGTTACCTCTCCCGTGTCCATTACTCCATGCACCCCTGCCCCCTGACTTGTCTCCCTGTGCATAAACAGCCCTTCTTTCTCCCATGATTGTTCTCTCCAAGGAGTGTATCTACCTCAGGTAAATGTTCAACTCCTATGCCTGTCTTTTGTTTGGCTGGAAGCCTCAGGTGTGGATTCAATTCCAGACCTGAAGGGCAGCTAGGGGCCATAGTCTCAGTGGTTCCACCAAGCTCTATCAGACCAGCAAACCTGGTCCCACCCCCACCCACTTTTTTTTTCCCCAAATGATTTTGAGTTTTGTCCCACATTGTTCTCCCTCTCTGTCTAGGATCTCCTACATAGATCCCCCCGAGTGGTTGACAGTGGTAGCCGGGCACCATCTAGTTGTGGTTTCATAGTCGTATAGGCTGTGGATTGGATGGTGTACCAGTCGCTAGCACTAATTCTTTCCATGAATCTTTGGTTTTCTTCATTCTTCTTGCCTCTGAATGAGGAGAGACCCATCATTGCATCTAGATGGCTGCTTGCAAGCTTCTAAGATCCCAGTCACTATTCACCAAAGTAGGAGGCGGAACAACGTTTTGTGTAGTATGTTATGCCAATTGAGCTTGATGTCCCCTGCAACCACGGTTCCAAGCCCACAGGTTCAACTACTCGCTCCCTCTGGGTAGCTGGCTGTGACCAAGAAGTGACTACAACCTTGTCCCTTGTCAGCTCTACTATACACTTGGGAATTCTTAAAGAACATACAAATACACTTGTAGAACCATTGTCTGCCAACCCTATACATGGTCTTGGGTACACTCCCTGCTGCATGTTGTTGTTGTTATGTGCTGTCTAGCTGGACCCAACTCATAACAACCCCTCCTTGGGCTTCCTAGGCTATACATCTTTATGGAAGCAGACTGCCTCATCGTTCTCCTACAGAGTGGCTGGTGGGTCTGAACCACTGATGTTTTGGTTAGCAGCCAAATGCTCTGACCACTGTACCACCAGAGCTCTTGAACTTACTCCTACAATATAAGTTTGTGTAAAAGACTAGGTAAGAATGATAGGTCCTAGATGATTGCCCATCTATGTTTTTATTTCACAAAGACTGTTACCGAGCCTTAGCAGCAAGCGTTCTCTCAAATATGGCAATAAATCATGTGTTCACAAAGAGCAGGTGGGCTCAGAAGCAGAGAAAGTCAACTTCCCTTGTTCATATAGCTCACAGTCTAAAAACAATTATTTAGAACATCAGTGTCCACAACTACCCGAGTACCCCAGCCTCTCTTGTGTTTCCTTCTTTAGTTTCAGAGACTCTTTCTCTTTTTAATGGCTGTAATCTTTCAGAAACAGATCACCAGGCCTTTCTCCTGAGGTGTTGCTGTGTAGATTCGAACTGTCAATCTTTTAGTAGCTAAGTGCTTAACCATTTGTGTCACCCAGAGACTCCTCAGAAACACTTTTTTTTTTAATGTAAGAATTTAGAAGGTATGCATGTTAGTTCGGAAGGAAGGAAGGGTCAGGAAGAGAAGGAGGAAGGATAAGAAACATCAGGAGGATGTGGGAAGAGTGCTGTTACATTGAAGGGATTACAATCAATGATATGAAAGAAAATGTGTATGAATTATTGAATGGAAAACTGATTTGCTTTCACCCAATTCACAAAAAGTTAAAAAAAAAAAAAAAAAAAGGTTATGTGTATTGAACCTAAGTAATTTATAAATAGACTCAATATGATCAACATCTCAAATTGCTAACTTTTTTCTATAAAATAAGAATCAACCAATCAACCACTGTCTACTGAACACCTACTATGTGCTAAAGCACTGTGCCAAGTATAGTGGCTCCTGACATTTTGAAGTTGACAAATTAGTGGGAAAGAAAGATGATACAAATAATCAAATACACATAAAATTATAACTAAACTATCAAAGCACAGAACAGAGGCAGATAATATGTCAAGAATGATTGTGTGTGCTGGGGGTCAGGGAAAAGAGGGTTTTAGACAGTTGGGAAAAGCACAGATAGTGGCCCTCTAGCAGGAGAAAATAGGGTATGATTATGGAAAGGAAGAGCTAGTATAGTGGGAGTACAGAGAACAGGAGGGTATGGTGGGAAATAAAAATGGTGATCCTTCAGGGCCAGATCATGCAGAGCCATATGGACCATGTTAAGCAGTATGATTCTTATCCTAAAAGCAATGGGAAGTTTCAGGCAGGTCACTGTAGTGTGAGGCACCAAAATAAAGAGTATGGAGGGTGGGGCAGTGTTATAGTAGACAGGTGGAATTAGTTAAAAAGGCTATTAAAAAGTCCAAGCAAGAGATCATCGTGGCTTGAACACAATGGTGGTGAAGATGAAGGAAAAAGTCAGATCTGAGATTTATTACGAGGTCAAAGGGACAGCGTATATACGAACCATATATATTATATATAGAGAGTATATATTAAGATAGGAAAAGGAGGAATATCCTAAGGTTTCCAGCTTGGACAACTGGATACATGGCAGTCCCATTTGCAGAGAATGAGAATCTAGAAGAGGGCCATGTTTGAGAAAGAAATATCATGAGTTAAATATATTAGATATGGCCATGAATTATGGAGATTTGCTACTTTAGTTTCCCAAGGTAAGAGGAAAGGCATAAGAAGGAAGTTTTACCTTTATATCAGCTCTGAGCTCAACCAATTGCTCTTCTGACATTCGAACAGCCACATCAGTCATCTTCCTTAGAAGTTCAGCTTTCTTTTGTCGGCTGAGCAAAATTTCCACTATAGAGGAAAAGGGAGTATGAATCTCACATTGCTGCTAAACAGGATAAAGAGGAACTGGTAGCACAGGCCTTGCAGTAAGTATCTGGACAGCCAAAGGCTTATTACATGCCTACTCGTCTAGAAAACAGAAATACCAAAGGTCTAGCTTCCACCTTCTGGAGGTTGTCTGAATGCAGTTTAAATGATAAACATTTCTTATGAATCATAAAGACATATAAGTAACTTGGCATTTCTCTTTCTCCTCTTCCAAATTGAAAAAAAAGTAGCAAGAAGGATATAAATTGAAACAAGAAATATGAGCATATAGTAAAAATTCACCAAGAATGAATGGGTATCAAATGAAAAGTAAGCATCCCTCCTACTTTTGATTTTGTAGACCTCTCCTCAAAGGATACCACTGTTGACAGTTTCTTATGTATACTTCCAAGTATTTCCAGTGCATTTATAACATATGTATCTCCTTTTTTTCCCTCCTCACAAAAGGGAATAGATCCTGTACATGTTCCCTTCCTTTACCTTAGCTTTTTTCACTTAAGGTGTCTTTTAAGTTCTTTCCATAATAAGACATTTGGCTTTCTCTCATTCTGTTTAACAGCTACCTAGTATTCTACTGTGTGAATTGTTGTTGTTGTCATGTGCCCTCAAGTTGGACCCGACTCATAGCGACCCCTCCTTGGGTTTCCGAGGCAGCATCACTACAGAAGTACACTGCCCCATCTTCCCGGTTATTTACCAAGTTCCTTAATGACGGATATTTAGGTTGTTATAACTGTTTAAAAGAACCTCAGTTAAGTGCTTAGGTGCTAACCAAAAGGTCCAAAGTTTGAACTCACTAGCTGCTCAGTGGGAGAAAGATGTGGCAGTCTGCTTTCATAAAGGTTACAGCCTTAGAAACCCTATAGGAAAGTTCTACTCTGACCTATAGGGTCACTATGAGTTGGAATCAACTCGACAGCAACAAGGTTTTTTTTCTGGCTTTATAACATTTTAAGCAGCACCTTCTTTGGCATGCTCTCTGAAGAACAACTCAGATATGGGCATGGAGGATAACAGACAATAAGAATCTCCCAGAAAAGAGAGCCAGGGCCACAAAAGTAAAGAGACAGAGGAAATCCATCCAAGAGGTAGGACCATGAAATGCTAGAGAAGTCATTCAAAGAACTTTTCTTACTACGAGGGTAAGGGCTGCTTTTTCTGTCCTGTAAGATTTGATCACTGCTGTAGCCCAGTGACTGCTGCTGTGTTTCATACTTTCCCAAGAGGGAATTTTTGCTATACTTATCTTTGTCTTTCTCTCTCTAGTATTGGAAAAGAGGGAGTGTAACTTTTAGTTTACTGCATTTCAGACCATGACATGCTACATCCAAACCTGATGGAAGATCTGAACATCACCCAGAAGTCCTGGACTTTCAGCTGAACGAACTAACTAGAAGGACAATGAAAGTACTGACACTTAGAAGTGAGTCTGTTCTCTTTTGGGGAGAAATAGAGATGTTGGGTAGTGAAGGGGTGGATTGTAGCAAAGACTAATGGTCAAATGAATATCTATCTACTCTCCTCTTCTGTCTTAGTTATCAGAAATCCAATGCTGTTGGGTACCAATATGATTAGGTAAAAGTCTATATACTTCCTGGCTTTGCTATAAATTAGATGGTCATGTGATACAGTTTGGCCATTGAGATATAAGCAGAACTCATAGGGCAATGTTAACAGGAAAGCTCTTTAAAGGGATCTTATTCAGCCAGTATGTAATATTTTGTCCCTCTTGATGTAGAAACTTAGGAGTTATTATTTGACCATGAGCATATTCTAAGGATAGCACGGTAGAAGAACAGAAAAGCCTTGGTTTTTAATTTATCTTGGAAATGTCCTACCAGCCCTGCAATGCTTATCCCTGGACTTTACATTTTATGAGAGAAAATAAACTCAAATTTATCTATGCCACTCTGCCACATGTAGACAAGCTCAATCCCTAAATAATATACAGAGTCCTATAACCTAAGAAATTAGCCAAATTTATTAGAAAAAATAGAAGTTTCAGAGTTATATCAGGAATTAGAGAGAACTGACGGTCTTTAGCAATTTTATTTATTCGGAATGTATATAATGTCTTGATTCTTTATCCACATATTTGCCATCCATGGGTTGCTCATACCCGTATCAAGCGTGGTTAATCAAACAGCGTCCTCTTTCCTGATAACTTAGGAATATGCCTACAAAGGTTTCTCAACTCCAAGGCCCAAACAGCTACAAATGATCTAATGGTGTAGTCCCAAGATAAAACCTATTTTCCATTTGTATAAACTGCAGTTTCTCTCAGCTCTAGCATTCTATGGTTCTAAGAAAATGTCAGACCTTAAAATGGAAAAAAAAAAAAAAAAAAAGCAACAATTTCTACACATATCAAATAACTCAGAGGATCTAATTACGTAACCTAATTCTATGACACTGGACAAGTCACTTTTTTTCCCAAAGAATCTGTTTCTTCATTTATGAAATGGAAAAAAAAGGAAACTCTATCTACCTCACAGAGTTGATGTGAAGGATCATATATATTTGAAAGTGAAAAAATGCTGGGCTGTAAAGTATTATGAACATATGAATTATTTAATAAGCTTATAGTGTGTGAAAAAGAAAAAGCAGCATTCTTTTTTAGTGTCACTGAGAATCAGAATTTTCAGCAGGGGAGAAAGGAGATACAAATGCAAAAGTCATGAAAATCCTAAATTTGATCAAATAAAAATGTCCATGAGTTGGTAACTGGTTGAAGCTGGGTGATGGAGTTCATTTTAATTGTTTCCCTATTTTAAAAGTTTGAAATGTCCTTTAAAAGGTATATTTTAAAAAGTACCTTCTTCTGAAAAGTTAAGGACTATGTCTTCTTACTAGTTTTATTTTATCTGAAACTTCATCTTCAAAAAGAGAGAACACAGGTACAGCAATGGACTGAGATGGTGTCAAATTTAGAACCTTCATAATACTCAGTATAAATTAAATCTCACCTCTGGAGAACAGTGGATAGCAACTCTGCTGATATTCAACATCTCAAGTTAAAATGGATCACAACTGAACTCAGTCAGGGTTTCAAAGCTGCCTTCTCTGGCCCATGACCATAAACTCAAATGATTTAATTGTGAATCATCATCTCAACCTGGCCCAACATTTCTATTCTTACCAGTTTGAGGGTAAGTTAAAGGAAATATCCTTCTTAATTATAAACCAGGCATTCAATGCATAAAGGTAAAATCCGCTATTAAAAAGCTCCCAGTCAATGCCACTGTTCAAGTTGCAGCTTACATTCCCTTCTTTCCATGTAGCTAGGTATCTTTACCCAAATACTTAGTAGAAATTATAAAAAAATCATATAGATAATCTGGTTCTTCCATACAAAACCCTAAAAATTGCCAAAGTTGGACTCTATTCCTATAGAATGTATTTTAATAACCTTTCAAGGAGCTTTAGTCATGGTTTCCCAAACGCTCAATTCACTAACTTTTTCCTCATCCATCAATAATGGACAGTAACTGAAGTCTGTTCCACCAACTGAGAAGATAAAGAAAGTTCTGAGATAGGTAATGATAAGACTATATGTACTCAACCTGGTGGTGCAATGGTTAAGCACCTAGCTATTAACAGAAAGGCTGCAGTTCAAATCCACCCAGTGGCTCTGTGGGAGAAAGACCTAGTAATCTGCTTCCATAAAGATTATGGCCCAGAAAACCCTACAGGGCACTTCTGCTCTGTCACATGGGGCTGCTATGAGTCAAAAACTGAGTGGACGGCACCCAACAACAACATAACGTGGAACCGTTTAATAACTGGCGAGAAAAACAAAATAAAACCCAGATGGCTACCGTATACTTTTTTCGAAGGTTGATGTTGTGATTTCTGGAGTATGTGGTATTAGATAACCATGGTATTAGTCTCTTGCATATCGAACTCCACATTCAAAATACTGAAATTTGGAAATATTTTTAAAAACAGGTTCTTGTAAAGTTATTCTGCCTAATAGGATTATACTACCAGTGTAGTAAAATTTCTCAAGTTAGTTTAAATAATATATAAACTCTTACTGTAGCATTTATACTGAGTTTCTGTTACGGGGGGTGGTAGATGATAAACTACTATCTATCTGGTAATAGTTTTCAGACATTTTATTTAGAGATCAGTCTTACTTGCTTCAGCTTTAACTTTGTCCATTTCAGCAAGCAATGCCACCTCCCGGTCCATTAAGCTAGGAAAAGATGGCAAAGAATTAAAAGGATTAATCAGAAATTCAAACGCAGAAATGCACTGTTAATAATGGAGAAAGACTTGTAAGTTTGTCCACTAAAAGCACATTACAAAGTAAACACTGAAAAGATGGAAGAAAATTGTGTTGTCCCACTCTCAACAAAGAATATTTCAAGAATTTCCAATAATAAATAGACTAAATTCCCTTTTGTGTCTACATATTACAGTAGACCAGTAGCTATTGAGAACCAGTAGATGGCAGTAGCAAGCTACAAACACATTTCTTAGTTGTGCTAAAGCAAAAAGCCCTTGTGGAAATTAGTATGCCCCTCATATGTATTTATTTAATATCTTGGTCTGGAGATTTTGACAGCTTTAGTTCTAGAATGCATTTTCACCAGGCAATACCTCTGTTAGGGCATGGTAAATTTATCTGTGATTAGAATTTGTTTATCTTAAACATTTTACCCCACAGTTGTACCAAGTCCACTGGCATTTTAGTCATAAGAATTCATAGTAGTCAGAAGACATACACACATAGTGGTGGTTTCTGATAAACATAATAGTAATATGAAAAGGATAGAACCAAATGTTTCTAGTAGGCTTAAAAAAAAAAAAAAAAACCAGAAAAGGAACATTAATGAGCAATTAGAATTTTCTCCCTTACAAATATAAACTTTTCCACGCCCTTATAAGAGTTCACTGCCTTCAACGTATAGGGAGATAGGTTACCCGAGTATTCAATCTCTGGAAGTAAATAATTTTCCTATCATAACAGTTCAGCTTGGTGATGACAAACAAAATTAAAAATCTTAAAATCTAAAATTTTAGTAACTACACACATGAAGGAAGGCTGGGCAATTTACTTCCACAGTGATACCGCCTCGGAAACCCAGGGAGGGGTCGATATGAGTCAGATCCGACTCTACGGCAGTGAGGGTTTTTTTTTTTTTTTTTTGTACACCCGTGAAATGCTTCAACTTCCCTCAAGTTTGGAGTCCATTCTGATTTTTCTGTTTGAATAGGAATATAACCACAGGGTTAATAAAAGTTCCACTCTTATTTCTGGTTGTAAATATGATCATTCATATACATACACATAAATGTAATATATAGCTATGTTAGTACAAAGTAGTTAATATGGAGAATATAGTGTAAGATATAAACCAAAGTATAAAGCAGGGTCATTTCCTCAAGGAACAAAATCCTTTATAGGGAAGGGCCAGAGAAAATAGGTTTGATATCATTATGCATATTAATAAACAGACTTGTAAATAAACAAATTTGGTTGGTATATTAATCCAAAAACACTAGACTGAGGGGAGGATACAATTATTTTGGGATAGCAATACTTTCTGAAGAAAGCATTTCCCAAACCTCAGCAATAATTGCTCTAAGAACTCTAGCAGCCTTCTGGAATACCTAAAAGGCAAAACAAAAACACAACTGAGATAAAGCTTCCAGGCCTATGGTTTGACACTACCTTTCTCCCGCTGTGAGTTATCTTAAGATGCAGACATTGTATCCACAAGATGACAAATTCTTTGTCTCTGACAAAGCTTGTAAAATATTTATTAAAAGACTTCAGCAAACAAGCAAGCTTTTTGCAGCCTACAATCTTTATTATGAAGAGCAGAATGTCACATGACACTTTTGAGTAAGGAAAAAAACAGTTCCACATCATCATAATCAGACTTTTTTTGGCAGTATGAGCTAGTTAGTATGTTGTGATGACCCTTTTTTCCTGCCTTTGATAATGACTGGCATGCATTTACGTAACTTTGTTTCTTGATTGATTCATTTGGTGATGACAAAAAATTCATATGGCAGTGCATGGAAAACCACTAAAAAAAATGTTTTATATTTTTGTGCCAAAAAAGAACATAAAAAGGCAGTAAGCACTTCTATTTCTTTCTGTTTGTTGTTTGGCATCTATTGAGAAAGGTCTATGATGTCAGTTCATCATTAAACAGAAGAATTTATTGGTTAATTGAGGCTAATGAAATATTTTCTCAGAGAAAAAGCCTGATGAATATTTGTAATTTTCCATAAGGCTTTAAAATACAAAATGAGTAAATGTTAGATGTAATCATTAATTTCTTATTAAAAGTACATCTTATAATGGTATTATGATTGTATAAAAGAATGTTCTTGTTTTTAGGTCATTTATGTTAAAGCACTTAGGAGTGACATGTCATGATGTCTAAAACTTCTAAATGGTTTCCCCAAAACATACACAAAGAACATGCAAAAAACACACAAAGTACATCCATAATTATCTTTTTATCTTTTCTGTATTCTTGAGAGTTCTCATAAAAAAAAGTTGGGGAAATATGTACATCACCAAATAAAGAGAGAAGGCAGGAAGACTTCAAAAGCAGAAAGGAAGCCAGGAATAATGATAACCAGCAGAAGCATTTTTTACAGATAAAAAAATAATTTACTCTAATACAACTTTCTAACAAACAGCAATGTAAACTAAAGCTTTTCATCTGTTACTAAGCTGAACAGTGGTCCCACTGTGGATCTGTTGCCAAGAGATTCAAAAGTACCTGGGGTCTGAGGCAATAGTTTTTAGATGTCATGACTGCAAGCAATGAATCCTCTCAGAGAGTGATGAAAGGCTCATTCAGACTGACTTCCTGTTACCCTGCTCACTCCAATACCTGCGGGTACCAAGCTTGCAAGTGTTCGATACAGGCTTTCCTGAATGGCAATCTGGTACGCTGGATTCTAAAACTGCTCTACCTAATGAAATTCAGCTAAGGCTAAGTATTATTGGAGCCTGTTTGGAAAAAAGCTAGTTCTTATTAACCCTGTACCTACACAGCGTTAGAATTTCTATACACTTTCTTCGATCATAAAAGACAGTTTTAGATGCCTGGTCATAATTACGGGGAAAAAAAAAAAAAAAAAGACTAGTACCTGTCTGGATTTCTTTCCCTTTTTTCCCAGGACTTTCTACCATTTTAACATTTGCTCAACTTATTCTAAAGCTTTTCTGTAATTCAGTTGCTCAGAATAGCTTTTCCTGTAGCATTACCACCCACATCTTTATCATATAGTATGTTCTCCATCATTTGAAGCAAGTCCTTTAATTAATTTATCTAACATACAGATTATTCATTCGAGCTCTTGCCTTCAGAAATTTGTTGCCACCAAAATATTGTTAATTATCATTTGTTCATTGTTCTTGCATTATAAAACAATGTCATAATGAAAACATAACTCTGGCAATTCACAGAAAATTATGTCAAAGGATGATTCTCTAAACTACTCAATAATGTTCTTAGAAAACATTTACACTTGATTTGCTGGAAACTTAAAACCTATTTATTATAATTTCACTAGCCAATCAAGGCAGAGATCCAAGCAAAGCCCAGGCAAACACATTTTTTCTTTGAAGACACTTTGCTCTTTCCATAAAAAATAAGCAAGAAAAAGAATTGCCAAAAGTTTTTATTAGCAGAGAATTAATGAACTTAAAGTCTACATTTTTTTTTAATTAAAAAAATTTTTTTTTATTGTGATTTGGGTGAAAATTTACAGAGCAAATTCACTTTCCATACAGCAGTTCACATACATTTTGTCTCATGACATTGACTACAATTTACCACAATGAAACAGCTTCCCTCCCACTTCCTCCTGACAGTTACCTCTTCCCTGTGTCCATCCCTCTATGCACTTCTGCTCCCTGAGCTGTCTCCCTGTGCATACACAGCCCTTCTTTCTCCCATGATTGATCTCTCCAAGGAGTGTATCTACCTCAGCTAAATGTTCAACTCATATGCCTGTCTTAGCTTGAAGCCACAGGTGTGGGTTCAATTCCAGATCTGAAGGGCAGCTAGGGGTCATAGTCTCAGGGGTTCCACCAGGCTCTATCAGACCAGCAAACCTGGTCCCTCCCCTTTTTCTCCTCATCCCCCAAATGATTTTGAGTTTTGTTCTACGTTGTTCTCCCTCTCTATCCAGGATCTCCTACATAGATCCCCCTCTGAGTGGTTAAAGTCTATACTCTTAGCACTGGCCTTGTTGGATTATGATATACTCATCTGGGCTCCAAAACAAAACAAAACAAAAAACAATTCCTCTAGTTTTAAAAGCTTTTGAGTGGCCCTCTAGGGTGCAACTATTTGTCTCCTCTCATCTGAAGCAAAGAAGAGTGAAGAAAATCAAAGTCATCTGGAAACCATTAGTCCAAGGGTGTGATGGACCCTGAGACCAGAAGAACTAGATGGTGCCTGGCTACCAATGCCAACCACTCAGGAAGGGATCAAAGCTGGAGATGCTGGATAGAGTGGGAGGAAAAATGTGGAACAAAATTCAAAAACACAAAAACGAACAGTATTACTAGTCAGAAAGAGTTTGGTAGAACCCCCAAGACTATGGCCCTGGGTTACCCTTTGGGCTTAGAACTGGACTCACTCCCAAGGATTGGCTTTCAATCTAACAGTAGAAAGACCTACATGCAGAGCACCTACCCTAGGGTGATGCACCCCTTATAATTGGCCATGGGGCACCAGAGGGGCAGCATCAGCATTCATAGAGGGAAAGGTGGACAGACAGGAGTGCACAGTTAAGAGGGGCACAGGGAGGGGAGGAGAGTTTGTTATGATCAGGGATGGTAACTGGGGCATGAAATCAAATGTGCATTTTGCTCTGCAAATTTGCATCCAATGCACAATTAAAATAACAAAAAACCCACCCATCAGGTAGCCAGAACATCATACTGGGTTGAACACCTGGGGCACAAATGAATTGAAAGAACTACCTTGTTTAATCAAATTTGGATGCTATAAAAATGTTGATGGGTGCCCCTCTTTGTAATAAATAGTCCTTTGCAAAGATGTAGCATGTGATTTCATGTTTCAAGTTTGAAGTGGCTTTTAAGAAGTCAGAATGTGAATATAAACCATGTTTTTTATAGGGCAAGCCCTCAATGCAGTAACTTTGTTTCCTGTTCCTTTCCAATGGTCGAAAGCACCTCCATTCTAAACTAATCCTAGAGACCATATGACTCATGATCATACTGCATAATGTTTAAGAATAAAGAACCATTAGCCATCTAGATTACAAAGGAGAATGTTGTTCAAGTTTCTCACTGATAAGCAATAGTTGGTTCAGTAAGTCCACATATATAGTAGTTGACTATATTCTCACTTGCAACCATGATTTTCTTTTTTCAACTCTCTCTCTGGAATGATTCAATGTCTAAAGCTCCAGAAACAAGGGAAATATGTAGACTAGGAAGGTAAGGATTAAAGAACAAAGACAGAAAGAGATATCTGGTAAGAGAGAATGGGAGTGTGATATAATGGAAAACTGTCACTTAACACCAGCATGGACTTTGGGCTTTTTTTCTTTCTGTGTCCATTTTTTCTCATCTATAAAATGATCATAACATGAGTGATACTGTTATGCAGATTAGAGATACTGTACATAAAAGCTTCTGATATTCAAATAAAAGCTCAATAAATGGCAGTAATTATTATTCTAATTTCTGTACTTATTTCTGTTTGAGCAAACTATGTATCTAGAAAATGCTTTCATATTAACTCTGATAAATCATTATCCATTCCAAGTTCATTGTCTAGAAATTCTTAAATAAAACTGTACATATACTAACATAGTACACGCAGTTACACAGAGATAAATTAAAGATAATTTTAAGTGAAAAGAACATATTAAAAAATTACACTCTCACTATGATTACAACTATTAAGAACACATATGCATATAGATAAGAGATACAAGTAAACACAGAAAATAAAAATTATGTTAAGGTGGCAGAATTATATGACTTTTATTTCTATTTATTTAAAAGGAAAGCTAAGTGTGTATCCTGTTGACGTTTCTCACCAGCACATGATATAACAACCTTCCAAAGTAGTTCATATACTCCAGCTTCTTGTTCCACTCTATAGCATGCTCCTTAATGGCCTTAAACCTTAAGTCATCCAACAACTCCAACAATGTAACTCAGACAAATTTTATTAGTGATTAAAAAAGTAAACGTGGGTCAGGAGATGATTATTACTGAATCACAATGAGAACAGATTTTAAATTTTATACATGGCAAGGCTCTGATTTCACTGTCCACAGGTATGTACCACCTTTCATTTGGCATCAAAGTGAAAGCAGTTATCTGTATAATTTCCCTAGTGCACTGTCAGGGGTAATGTAACTGTACTGTTGCAAATTTGTTGGAACCTTTTGCTTTTTTTTTACACTATAACCAACACAAAAATGGCTTCCTAAGGGCATTAACTCTGGTTTGGTGCCAAATGGAGTTAGCACACCTGCCAATTATGTCTTGAAATAGCAACTACAAAGGGCATTAAATAACGTAGTTTAAAAACCCAATCAGCCAAAGAGAAGGGCTTTACACCAGCAGGAAACGGCAAATAATCTCCTTCCTAAGTTAAACTGACCTGCTTGCTACGCCTGCTAATCAATCCTAAATACACAGTTCCAAGGCAGGAAACCATTTCATTTGTCATTTACTGAAGGAGGCTCCGACTGGCTGGTTTCCAAGTCAGTAGGAACTCACAAATCTCTTTCACGGAACTGTGTTTCCTGGTTCAGTCTGGTTCTGAATGGAGTCAGTTCCTGTGGCTAATAAGTAAGCTGAACCATCATGGAGACCAGAGGCTTATCAAGTAAAAGCTGTGCTGACCTACACTTAGATCTTTATTCTTTTCCAGATGCACCAACAATGTCTGCTATGATAAAATCCAGCCCAGAGGGCATGATGCTTCCTCCCAGGGGTTCAGAAACAGGAAAAATCACTTCTCTAGAAAAATTTCCCGGTGAAGTTAGAGCTTAGTTTAAGGTGAATTCTTGGAGAACTGGTTAGATTTAGTTAAGTACAGAGGTATAGGAGAGCGTTATCAGGCTGAGAAAGTAAAATTAGTAAATACATGGAAGAGGAAATGTGAATGCTAAATTCTGGGACAATGAGTAAGCTGGTTAAATAATAATGTGTATAAGAAAAATCAGAAAACATGATATTAAGTTTCTAGTTATGAAACCTGAAAAGTGAAACTGGATATGGGATAAGGTACGGGTAGACTACTAGATGAATCACCTACCCTAAAAGCACTTTTTGGTTATCACGATTTATTAGACCATCTGTGCTTTGCACATTATAAAAGTAGGGGTCATCAACTTTTTAGAAGCATTATTCTACATCTTCATTAATTCATTCCCTCTTGAATTCCAGAGAATAGGAGTACTGAACCTACTCACACTCCCCTGTATCTCTTGATGGCTGTGACTAAGCAACTTAAACTTAGCAACTGGACTAAGTTTGTGGACAGAGACATAGCTGGTTATGGCGTAAGGGAATATCAGTCCACAGACAGGCGAGAAGACAGATGGTTGGGAGGAAGAGTGGTGTGATTCTCTCTACTCATGAATACTTCTTTCATTTTTCAGATATAAGCAGGTCTTACAAATGAGCAGAGTCGACAGTCCTAAAGCCCCAAACGTCAACCTAGATTCATCCCATCATTTTAATTACTTTGGTCTTTAAGGCTATTCCATTTTTTAAAAATTCCCTTATAAAACACAAACATCTCCCAGAAAGAAATGATAGTTTAAATATCACTTAACACTTCAATATATCTTAGTTAAAATTGCTTTGATGTTCTAGGAAGTATTAGAATATATTTCTTCCAAAAAACAATTCCATATTAAATATATTTGAGAAACAGCATGGTATAGGTCCCTCTTAGAGATTCAAAATGCATATTAGCTTTACTAAAAAGGCATTGAGAAATCCTGTGGTAAAAGTTTAAAAAGTATTTTCAAACTTCTTTAACTACTAAACTCTTGTTTCCTCTACAGAACACATATTAATATATTTTAAGAAATGAGTATCTATAGGGATGGTTTTAAAAATACAAAGTTAAAACAAATTAATGTTTAATAACAGGACACAGAACAGATCACTGGGGTAAAGTACATAAATAAATAAGAATAAAAGGAGGAAGGAAGGCAAAGACAGATCTTTTCTAATTTATAATTTTGTGCAAAAGTAGCATGTTAGTTGTTACAGGCTCCTGGTTTAAAAGAGATGCTAACATAAGGGTACATAATCTTTTCTGTAATTATTTGTCCTTTTCCAAAAAATAATTAACCACAGGTACATTTCTATAGCCTTGTGAGTTCTCTGTAACACTCATTCTCACACTGACCAAAACAAAAAGAATGAAGAGAAAGCTAAATTTACCATAGGACTTTTAAGTCTCCCCTCACTATGTAGAGTACTTAGGAATTGGCAATTAAAGAACGTGCTGAATGACAGAGTATCTTTATAAATGATCATTTTCATTCTACCGATATCAAATACAACTTAACTTACCAGCTCTGCAATTCAGCAAAAGTTTGTTTCATTTTCTTAATGGAAGCATCCATTTCTTCTTTAACTACAACTCGATACCGTGCAAGAGACACTGTGCAGCGCTGGAGATCTTTCACAGATTTTTCAATATTGGAACCTTAAGGAAAAAAATAAAGAGTAACAGAAAAAGGAAGATACATAACTTGAAAGTTGGATTTGAATGTCTAAGCATGACAAGTATAAATGTGTGGACCAAGAATGTTTCCTAAATGGCTATCCCTTACCCTAGTAACAACAACTAAAAAACAATGTTTTCACAGCTTTTTATTTAAAAAAGAAAAAGAAGTATCTTGGCCAGGATGGAGTAACAGGAACAAAGATGCATCTTCTTGCCTTTAATAACTTAAAAAACAAAGCAAACAAAAAATAAAACAAAACAAAAAATGAATAAAATATATAAAACAATGGTTTTCAGACAATGTATGAAAGGCAGTGCTTTTCTCTGAAAAAAAGGAAACAAAGTGAGGAGAAGGCCCAAACTGAGCCTGGAGGTCTCCCTGAGTTCAGAGAACAGAGCTGAGAATTCAGAGAGGCCAAAGTGGCTAGAATTCTCAGGGCAGAGTATTACAGAAGAAAAAACTAAACAAAGATGAGAGAGCTAACAGAGTGTGTGCTCCAGACACCTATAGAGGATTCTGAATACTGATCTCTACATGCATGTGAGGAAACTATCCATGACAGAGGAGAAAACAAAACAAAATATGGAAAACGACAGGTGGGACAATCCTCAGAGCTCTTCCAGGCCTGGAATAGCTCATATTCATGCCAGCCAGAGTGAAAAAACCTCACAATATACAGAGCAGTAGGTAGAATACTTGAAGGGTATTGTCTCAGTAATGAAGCAAATTGGCACTAAAGGGTACTCTAGGCCCACCTAACAAAGCTTAAAATCAAGTCTCCAAGTAATTTAACTGAGTACCAGAACAAAGCACAAAAATATTAAAAGAAATACAAAAATACCTAGCAATCAACAAAGCAAAATTCACAATGTCTCACACCCAATAAAAAATTACCAGGCATAGAAACCAGCAGAAAAATATGATCCACAATGAAGAGAAAAATCAATCAATGAAAATTGACTCAGATAATAAAATTAAAATAGGTAAGGATATTACAACAGTTATTGTAATCCGATATATTCCAGGAGGTGAAGTAGGAGTATTTTAAGGAGAAACATGGCAGATATTTTAAAAGACCTAAATCAAACTGTAAAGATGAAAAAAAAAGTATCTGAAATGAAAAAATACACTGAATAGGATTAACAGCAGATTGGACACTACAAAAACATCAACAACAAAATTTAGAGAACCTCAAGACAGCCATTTTAGAAACTATCTAAAATGAAATAAACACACAGAGAAAACAGACTTAACCCAATTTGAACAGCTACCAACTTTTCAAAACTCCCAAAATGACAGAATTTAAGAGTATACTTTACAGTGTGTGCATTACAAAATTGATAAAGTTCTCTCTATACAGTACATATTGAAGCATAAGTGGATAAGACAACTCTGTAGATAAAGATGAAATATTTACCTCCCTAAAACATTTTAACCAGTTACCAAGAGTTTTATCAACTTTTCTATATTAACCAATGTTAAAGTTATATAGTATAGGAATCATGGGTCTAAGAAGTTTAGAATTATGCCAATGTCTTGGTTCTCTAGTGCTGCCATAACAGAAATACCACAAATGGATGGCTTTAACAAACAGGGATTTATACTCTTAACAGTTTAGGAGGCTAGAAGTCCAAGTTCAGAGTGCCAGTTTAGGGGCTGGGTGAAGGCCCCTTGACCTTGGGCTTTAGCTCTGCCTCCTGTTCAGGCCTACTAGAGCTGGAGGCTTTTTCTGACTCACTTAGCTGCTGGCTGCTGAGGCTGACAAACTCAAGATCAACAAGTAAAATGACATAGTCTCAAGATTAGCAGACAACACAGCAGGCACCTGAGATGAAGACAGCTTAAAAGTTTTCAAGACTTAGGTCTCTGTGTTGCTGCTGTTGAACCGATTCCGACTCATGGTGACCCTACATGACAGAGTAGAACTGCCTCATAGGGTGTCCTAGGCTATAATCTTTTTTTTGTATGTGGTGAAAAAATTTATATTTAGAATTAGCCAGCTTGACTCAGTTTAGATGTTGTTGGCAACATTGTAGTCAGGAGTCAGTAGAACATACGTCCTTTTCTCCATCAGGCCAAGTCAATGTCACAGAGCTTCTTCATAGCCTGTTTGATCTGATGCTTGTTGGCCCAGGCATCCATAGTGAACACAAGTTGTGTTGTTAACCTTGATCTTTTTCATGGCTGACTTAGTAGTCAGGGGGAACTTGATGATGGAACAGTAGTCAAGCTTATTCCTCCTGGGAGGACTCTTCCAAAGCTATTTTGGCTGCCTCTGGAGCCTCAGTGTCTTAGACTGCCAAAAGGTGGCTGACATGCAGATCTTCTTCATTTTAGGCTGTGAAAGCCTTTCAGCACAGCTGTCTTGGGCTTTAATGCCTTTGCTTTGGCTTCAGTTTTGGGAGGGGCAGGGGCTTCCTTCTTTGCTTTCAGCTCCATCTTGATAAAAGCTGGGCTATAATCTTTACAGGAACAGACTGCTTCTTGGTCTTTTCGCCCAGGGAATGGCTGGGGATTCAAACTGCCAACCTTTTAGTTAAAAGCCAAGTGCTTAATCACTGTGCCACGAGGGGTTCTTTATGCCTACATAACCCTCTTTATTTTTGTTTGACTGAATATTCTGAAATAAGACACAGAGCATATATAGTGTGGTCTCTCCCATTATTGTACTCTTAACAATATAAGGAAAATTCCATTAAAATCCACAATTAAGCAGCATAGGGTTACTGCTCTGGAGCAAGCTGAGGGTTATGTTAGAATATTAAAAAAGAAAAGTCTCACTAACTAAAGGAAAGTTTAACACGTATGGAATAAATGACCAACAAGTAGGTACAGGTCACAAGTCTCCTTTACATTTCTGTATTTATTCAGTGTAATAGACCACCATGCTTAAATACACAATACTGAGAGGGGCCGTTACCACTGTTTAATTATTAGCTATTTATTTAAATGAGTATTATCATTTTAAAAAATAAAGCAAAGAGCTACCACCAGTCAACACTATTACTTCAGAGAAAATAATCTACTTTAAAGCTTGAGTCTGTCAGATGTCAGATAAAAGCATGAAACTAAAGAGGAGTGCAGTACTTCTTTAAAATGTCAAGTCAAAGACAGTAGAGGATTTTTTACTATTGAGTGAACCAGGAAATAAAAATGAAGCAAACAGCATAAAAGCATTGCAGTAAAGCAAATAAAGGAAACAGGTTAATGTTAGCAGATAAGTCATCCTGGCACTAGTTTGACTGTAACTCAGAAAAAGGATCCCTGTCACTCTAACAAGACTGCATAGCATCTAAACTGCTGTCAGATTCCCAAATGGGTAGTCATTCCCTGGAAAACAGAAAAAGCATTACCTACTGCCCTTTTGAAATCTTATCTATGGGAATAGAGATAATTTGCCTTCTTTGGCTAAAAACACAGATTTTTAGTTTTCTCTAGGAGTAGCCCTCTGATTTACCTAGTTTTTTGTTAGTGGAGGAGAGTGGAATATCTTCCATCCCCAGATTTGAAAACTGAAGTCCTGTGGTATATTTTGAGAGGGATTTGGCAGCATTCCTGGATTGTTGAGAATTCTGAGTAGAGTGCATAGCTAAAGACTTAGGCTCAAAATGTGAGACCCCATTCTCCAGCATGGATCCTGTCAAAGAAAGGGGATAGTATTTTAGAGCACAATTTAAGGGTAAATCAACCAAGCAGTTTTATGTATACACAAAGTAAACAGGTAAAAATATTTTTGGTAAAACCATGCCTCTTGAACTGGTTTTTTTTTTTTTTTTTCTTTTTTTAAACTGAGATTTAGGTGAAAATTTACAGAGCAAATTCACTTTCCATACAGCAGTTCACAAACATGTTGTCTCATGACATTGACTACAATTTACCCCAATGCAACAGCTCCCCTCCCACTTCCTCCCGATAGTTCCCTCTTCCCTGAGTCCATCCCTCCATGCACTTCTGCCCCCTGAACTGTCTCCCTGTACTTAAACAGTCCTTCTTTCTCCCATGATTGTTCTCTCCATGGAGTGTTTCTACCTCAGGCAAATGTTCAACTCAAATGCCTGTCTTTTGTTTGGCTGGAAGGCACAGGTGTGGGTTCAATTCCAGACCTGAAGGATGGCTAGGGACCACAGTCTCAGTGGTTCCACCACGCTCTATCAGACCAGCAAACCTGGTCCCCCCTTTTTTTTTTCCCCAAATGATTTTGAGTTTTGTTCCACATTGTTCTCCCTCTCTATCCTCTTGAACTGTTCTTAACAAAATCACCTGACAAAATAGAATAAAGACTGGAATCACCTGGATGTGGCTCTCAGTTGCTTCTGACTTATTTGGCCCCAAACTGGCACCAAGAAAGCAAGGAACAAGGGGTCTGGTTAACCCATCTCTAAACAGGCTAGCTCAGTCCCACTGGCTCTGGTAAAGGAAGTGAAGGGTGTCAACATCACGAACTTCTGCTAACTTTCATAAATTATGATGAGGAAAAGAGAGCTTTACACTCTCTCAGGAAGAGAAGTTTTAAAACTTTAGGGAATAGAAAGGGTAAAAAGTTATGATATGAGAGGAACCCTAACTCAGAAAAAAAAAAAAAAGGTGGACTCCATAGTTATCATTGGTTTGTTTGAAATCAATGTAAGTGTATTTTTCTCGAAGTCCAAGTCTTTAAGATTTATGAACAAATCAATACAAGAACATCTAAAAAGCACAGTATAATTCTTAAATTGGCATTACATTTATAAATATAGCAGCAGCAGGGCAAGGAGAATTAAACAAACAAGTAAGTAATTCATGAAACTATAGCTGACCCTTGAACAACATGGGCTTGAACTATGAGTCCACTTGTGGATTTTTTTCAAGATATGGATCTTGGAGAAATTCAAGAGCTAATAGATACCACACAAGAGGAATTAACAGAAGACCACTTATGGAGATGAATGCTTCCGAACCAGTGCCAGATGATGACAAAGAAGATGTAGAAGAAACAGTACCAGAAAACAAACTGACATTAGATAATCTGGCATAAGGGTTCCAATTATTCAATACTGCTTTTGACTTCTTTTACAACACAGACCCTTCTATGACACAAGCACTGAAACTAAAGCAATCAGTGGAAGAAGTATTGGTATTATATAGACATATATTAGAGAAATGAAAAAGCAAAAATGTCAGACAGAAATTACAACATAGTTCCATAAAGTTAAACCAAGTATGTTGTGTCTGTCTATCCTACCTCCCACCCATTTCACCTCTTCTGCCTCTGCTACTTCTGAGACAGCATGACCAACCCCTTCTCTTCTTCAGCCTACTCAATGGGAAGACAATAAGGATGAATATTTCTATGACGATCCGCTTCCACTTAATGAATAGTAAATAACCATCATGACATACAGTTAATAAAATTATCTGTTGTGTATGTGTGTGAGTGTCTTCACGTGAAAATCAAGTAACTTATGACAAGAACTGTGTAAATGGATTGTTTATTATGTTATCGGTAAGGCTTCCAGTCAACAGTAGGTTGTCAGTAGCTAAGTTTTGGAGAGTTAAAAGTTATACGCAGACTTTCAACTGTGCAGGGGGTCGGCACCCCTAAATGTTGTTCAAGGGTCAACTGTATTTTAAAAGAGAGATATTCCAGTATCTTCTCCAAAAAAACCCCATTGCCATCGAGTTGATTCTGACATGAAGTGATCCTTTAGGACAGAGCAGAACTGCCCCATAGGGTGTCCAAGGCTGTACACCTTTATGGAAGCAGCTGCCTCATCTTTCTACTGTGGAGTGGCTGGTGGGTTTGAACTGCCAACCTTTCGGTTAGCAGACAAATGCCATAACCACTGAGCCGCCAGAGCTTCTCAATATCTTCCCAGTCCTCAACAAAATGGTTAATAAAACAAAAATATACAAGATACTTCAATTTAGAGACCAGCAAGATGGTAGACTAGGCAGAAAGATGGCACAGACCCTCTTCAACAAAGAAAAGGGAAACCAATTAACACAGACACAGAAGATAATCCTGGACCCCTGAGCCTTGAAGGGAAGGATACAAAAGTGGACTAAACCCCAACTAGCAGAAGAATTTGCGAGAAAATACCAAAAAAATGAGACATACGGAGCTGCGGTCTAGCAGCGAGCCTAAGCGATCCTGACGGCACAGACAGCTTGAAGATTCCTGAGTGGTGGTAGGACCTAAGAATTAACCAAAAAATCAGCTCTGCTAGCCAGGGACTGCACGGAGGACCGTGCACAGTGGCTGGGGAATAAACGGAGAAGGTGAAGAGAAAGGCAGGCTGAGCTGTGGACTTTTGCCCGTCCGGAGGATGCCGCCATTTTGAAGGTTTAAAAGCGGCTTGACTATTTTGGATATTTAAAGAGACAGCGCTCTTGCAGATTCCTGGGGCTTAAGAACATGTTCTGCTTTCCAGCACCCCAAGGACACGCCAGACCCACAAGACTGAAAAGTTTTTTGATGGTTATTCAGTTGTAATTTGTGTCTAACTAAGTGGGAGACAACAACAGTCCCCGTAAGACACAACTACACCCACACCTCCTGCGACTTCACTTACTGAGCGAGAGCCACTATCTCCTTCTCCACCAATGGGCCGATGATAAAAAATCACCAAGAAGAGCCTGAATCATCCTTGGCTTCTCTTCACAAACAGTTAACAGAGATCTAAATATAACAATGCCACGATGCCTCAGAGACAAAAGACCATCACAGTCCACACAAAGAAGCAGGATAAAGTGGTAGAAACAAGGGAGCAGGATACAGACCCAGAACACACCCCTGAGGAAGAAGCAGCATTGGAACTCACTGATAAGGAATTCAAAAGAATTATCTTTAGGTATCTTCAAAGGACTGAGAGACAGACCAAA
>NW_006921632.1:2186788-2187497 GCF_000298275.1 Orycteropus afer afer
TATAGAAGGAAATTTTCTTTGTTGGTTACCAGGGGTGGGAGGAGAGGGAACACTGTTAGATAGATAGAGGTAAGTATTGATTTGGGTGAAGAGAAGGGCAACGTATCAAATATGAGTGGCCAATATGGCAGCATTGAGGATGTGAAAGACATAGAGTGGTACATGGGAGGTACAGACAACAAAGATGAACCCTTCTGCACATACACTACTGCGTTGTCACTGAAGGCAAACATGGGTATATGAGTGGATAGATGGGTGGACAGGCTGAATGATTAGGTATGTCTATGAAATGGGGAGTGTACCCAAGAACGTATATAGGGTTGACAGACAATGGTCCTGTAAGTTTATGTGAATGACGAGAATTCCCAGGTGTATAGTAGAGCTCACAAGGGGCAAGGCTGTGGTCACTGCCTGGTCACAGCCAGCTACCCAGAGGGACCGAGTAGTTGAACCTGCAAGCTTGGGACCACAGTCTCAGGGGACATCAAACTCAATTGGCATAACATACTATACAAAACATTGTTCTACCTCCTACTTAGGCAAGCCCTAGTGACTGGGATCTTAAAAGCTAGCAAGCTGCCATCTAGATGCAACGATGGGTCTCTCCTCGTCCCGAGCAAAGAAGAATGAAGAAAACCAAAATTCATGGAAACAATTAGTCCTAGCGACTGGTACACCATCCGATCTGCAGCCTATACGACTATGAGAC
>NW_006921632.1:2188437-2202288 GCF_000298275.1 Orycteropus afer afer
TTGCCCAACCTTCCTTCCGAGGAGTGGCTGGTGGGTTTGAACCGCCAGCCGTCTGGTTAGCAGGCAAGTGTCTTAGCCACTATGCTACCAGAGCTCCCAAATGGAGTAAGGACCTAAATGTGCAAACTAAAACCATAAAATTCTTAGAAAAACAAGCAGGGGCAACACTGTCAGGCCTAGCTTTCAACAATGGATCATCTAATATACTAACAAAAGTACAAATAGCAGAAATAAATAAATGGAACCTCATAAAAATTAAAAACTTTTTTTCATCAAAAGACTACCAAAAAAAGTGAAAAGACAGGCTATCGACTGGAAGAATATGTTTGGAAACGTGTCTGATAACAATTTAATAACCAAAATAAATACAAATAAAACTTCAACAACTTAATAACAAAGCGACCCCTCCTTGGGTTTCTGAGGCAGTATCACTATGGAAGCAGATTGCCCAACCTTCCTTCTGAGGAGTGGCTGGTGGATTTGAACTGCCAGCCTTCTGGTTAGCAGTCAAATGCCTTAGGTACTACGCTACCAGAGCTCCCATCCATTGCTGCTGGGAATACAAAATGGTACAGCTATTGTGGAAAACAGTCTGGCAGTTCCTCAAAAAATTAAAGTAGAACTCCCATTTGACTCAGCAAACTCCACTTATAGGTATATACCCAAAAGACTTGGCAGCAGAGACTCAAAGAGAGTTGCACACCAGTGTTCACTGCAACAATATTCACAACAGCCAAAAGGTAGAAACAACCTAAATGCTCATCAACACATGAGTGGATAAACAAAATATGGTATATACATACAATGGAATATTATGCTACAATATGGATAGGGCTTGAAGACATTATGCTTAGTGAAATAATGACCAAATAATGTATGGCCTCACTTTAATAAAAAGATGAGAAAAAGCAAATGTACAGAGATCAAAGTTTATTAGTGATTATCAGGGGTGGGATGGAAGGGTTAACAGTAAGTAATGGGAAAACTGCATTGATTAAGGACAGGGTTGCACAGCTGATTACTGTAATTGCTGTCAATTAGTTGTACACTTGCAAAAAGTTTAATTGCCAGAAGTTGTGTGATACAGTTACAATAATGAAAAGGAAAAAAAAAAAAGCGGCAGCAGCAGCTGCTGAGACTGCTTATATACAACCAAACACCTCATGCTATATGGTTCCTTAGTTTGGAGGTTTAGGGTCATGGCTTCATGAGACATCCTAGTTAACTGGCCTAATACTGTGTTTAGTGCTTCTGTTCTAACTCCTAGTTCAATGCATAGTGCCTAGGGTCTTAAAAGCCTGCAAGTGGCATCAAAAGGATAAAAACTGGTCTCTATTCACCTATAACAACAGAGGAAGGAGAGTCAGGAAGACAGGGAGGGTATGCAATGTGTGACCAATTTCCTCCATGAACAACTGACTCCTTTGTCATAAGACCAGAAGAACTGGATGGTAGCCTGACTACCATTACTGATCATTTAAATCAAAGATTCTATAGAAAAATCCTTATCAAAAGGGGGAATATGCAAAACAGAATTTCAAATTTTCATGGAATCCACACTCTGGAGCTACTGAGGCTGGATGAACCCCTGAAAGTATGGCCCTGAGATAATCTTTAAAACTTACAAAAAATATTCCCTGAAGTATTCTTAAAACTGAATAGTTCAGCCTGACTAGTAAAAAAATGTCTGCCTTGAATATTACACTCTTTTAAGAACTAACTATATGGGATCAGCAAGCACTGGTAGCATAGAAATTAAAGCGCTTGGCTACTCATCAAAACACTGGCAATTCAAACCTATCAGCTACTCTGCAGGAGGAAGACATAGCAGTTTGCTTTTAGAAAGATTTACAGCCTTGGAAGGCCTACTAGGCAGTTCTATGCTGTCCTATAGGGTCGCTATAAGTTGGAATCAATTCAATGACAGTGGATTTTTTTTTTTTTTTTTTTTAATTAGGATTTGGGTGAAGATTTACAGAGTAAATTCACTTTTCATACAGCAGTTCACATATACTTTGTCTCATGTCATTGACCAAAATTTACAATGCAGCAGCTCCCCTCCCACTTCCTCCCCATAGTTACCTCCTCCCAGTGTCCATCCCTTCATACTCTTCGAGAGGCCCATTGTCTGCCAACCCTGTACATGATCTTGGATACACTCTCCATTTAGACATACATAATTGTTTAGCTTGTTCACCCATCTATCCGTCCCTATACCCATGTTTGCTTTCATTGACAACTCAGTATTGTATTTACAAAGGGGTTCATATTTGTTGTTTGTACTGCCCATGTAACTCTCTCTGTCTTTCTCATCCTCAATGCTGCCATATTGGTCACTCACATTTGGCACATTGCCCTTCTCTTCACCCAAATCAATATTTATCTCTATCTATCTAACAGCATTCCCTCCCCTTCCCTCCCACCCCTGGTAACCAACAAAGAAAATGTCCTCCAATATATAAACATTTCCTTAACTTTTGACAGTGGATTTTTGTTGTTGTTGTTTATAAGGGATCAAAGTGACAGTAGCAACTGAAAGGTAAGATAGGAACCTTAGAGGGGATGAGTTTATGTTAATGGAGGAACAACTCAGAAAAGGAAGGTGAGAATGGTTGTACAACTAACAGAATGTTATCAATGTCACTAAATTGTACATTTTTTGTAGAAATGGCTGAATTTGGTGTATGTTTTACTGTGTATATCCTCAACAACAGTAACAAAAAATACTTCTCTTAATGTACTTCTATAATTACAGGAGCTCTGTTGGTGTAGTGGTTAAAGTATTTGGCTGCTAACCAAAAGGATTGTAATTTGAACCCACCAGTGAGCTGCTCTGGGAGAGACAAATGAGGCAGTCTGCTTGAGTAAACATTTACAGCTTTGGAAATCCTATGGGGCAGTTCTATGGCGTCCTATAGGGCTGCTATGAGTCGGAACTGACTTGATGGCAGTAGGTTTGATTTTGTTTCTGTTTTATTAAGTTAGAAGATTTCCACAAGACTGGTTTAAACTAAAGTAAAAATAGGAGACAAAGGAACGAAAATTGTATTTTTCTAGGCCTTTGATACTTGCAAAAACATGAGTCTTTTACAGAAGTAACAAAAACTGAAAAAGTAAAAGACCAAATAGTTTTAAATTTATTGGTCACTTTCTCATCTAGGACTCCCCTACATTTTTTAACTGAATGCAACTTTTTAAAAATCTGTTAATAAACTCACCTGTTCTACCCAGCATCTGGATATCTGGTGTGACAGACTCAGGATCCTCCATTTCTCTGGCATCTACTGAAAGTGTCTCCAAACCTTCACTGAGTGAGTCCACAGATTCAGTATCATTGATGGCACCGTTGACATGGTAACCATTAATACCACCTTTGTCTGAGGAAGGTGCAGACTGTTCCTCTTGAATGGAAGCCAATTTACTGGAATCTGAGATATTGTTACTTGCTTCTGCTGCAGGTTTTGGTTTGCTTTTCTTCTTTTTGTTCTAAGGGTTATTAAAGATTTGAAAAGAAAGAAAGAAAGAAAGACCTCCAACAACCCAGCAAGGTAAACTTTAGCTACCCAAAACGACCAACATTACTGATTTCTTAATAAATATAAAAAATGCCTGCCTGGCAAAAATGACCATGTTGTTGTTGTTGTTGTTATGTGCCATCGAGTTGTCTCCAACTCATAGCGACCCTTCTTTGGGTTTCCGGGGCAGTATCACTACAGAAATAGATTGCCCAACCTTCCTTCCGGAGAGTGGCTGGTGGGTTTGAACTACCAACCTTCTGATTAGCAGTCAAGTGCCTTAGGTACTATCCCACCAGAGCTCCCAAAAATGACCATAAGCAAAATCAAAAGACAAATGACAGAATGTTAAAAAAATGTGCAACTTATTTTGAAAGAATTAAATATATACAGAGCTCTAATAAAAAACAAACAAAACAAACCCAACAGAAAAATGGTATAGAATATAAGCATATGGAATGAAGTAAAACCTCAGTGTAATAAGAGACATATAAATTAAAACAGTACTGCAATATTAGTATTTAGCAAAGGTCAAAAAGTTTGATAGCATTGTGGGGTCAAAGATGTTAGGAAACAGGCATTTTATATATTGCTGGTGGGAGTGTAAACTAGTATTCTCCATGGCAATTTAATAATGCTTATCAAAATTACAAATGCATCTACTCTTTGATTAATAATTCTACTTCCGGGAATTTATCCTACAGTGATACTAACATAGTGCAAAATGATGTATGTACAAGGTTATTCCCTGCAATACTGTTAATAACAGCAAAGGATTGAAAATAACAGAAATGATGATCACTAGGGTTAAATAAGTTATAGTACATTCAAACATTAGGATGACTATGAATCTATAAAACACAAAAAGAAAGTTCTTTATATACTAACACGATAAATTACATGAAAAAAAAAAAGAGCAAAGAGGAAAGTATATATTCATATTTGCTTACATATGCATATCATATCCTAGAAGATATGTAAGAAATTTTAATACTGTCTGCCGCTGGAGTAGGGAACCAAATGGCTGGGGAATAGAGATGGGCAAAAGACATTTTGCTATATTTAACTTTTGTATTTTTTGGGGGGGGGGGTATTTTTTGAATTTTGAACCATCCAAATATATTACATATACTAACAATATGGAGCTCTGGTAGCATAGTGGCTAAGGCACTTGACTGCTAACCAGAAGGCTGGCGGTTCAAACCCACCAGCCACTCCTCGGAAGGAAGGTTGGGCAATCCTACTTCCGTAGTGATACTGCCTCGGAAACCCAAGGAGGGGTCGCTATGAGTCAGGGCTGACTCAATGGCAAACAACAACAACAACAACAGTAATATTTAAATAAACAAACCCACAGGTCTATTGGCAATAATTGATTTTATCACTAAGGCTAGACTGACATATCAGTTTTTCTTCAGGCCCTTCTGTGGCCCTCTCTAGCATGAGCACTACTACTCTCCTGGAACTCTAAATATAATCACACAGCTCTCATTTTTCTTTCTCTTAAATACTTTCTCCCAGGTGAAATAGCTAAGATTTCATATCACTTTCCCATGTATGGGACAACTATCCCAGTAACTGCTCATAGTCACATCTTAATGAACTAATTCTGACAGTTAACTGGGCTGGATTTGGGCATTTAGGGTTGTGAAATGGAATCTCACTTTCCTTCTCCAAATTTAAGAAATTTGTGCCTCTCCAACACATACTTTTCCAACTTTATGCGTATTTTAGATCCCTAGTAATTCATATCCTGGGCCAATAAATTAAGGAACTGGTGCTCTACAGAGCACATACAGCTATCTGTGTTAGGGTAAAAGCACCAGGAAGAAGTTAAGCAAATATTCAAAGTTATGCATACAAGAGCTTCAGGGGAATCTGTAGAGGTATTAAGTCTTCATTGGAAAAAATCCTCAAGGGTCACTGGGGCCAACCCTGGTTTGATCAAGACCTGACAGAACCCCTACTGAAGTAATTAGAGTTATCAAGAAAGCATTCCAGCACTCCAGCACTGATAATATAGGAAAAGACCACATTAAACAGATGTACACAGTAACATATTTTATAGAGAAACTTGATTAAAATCCATACTTATAGCATTTCCTAAAGGGGCTAGCTTTAGAGTATAGAGCTGCGGAAAGCATTCTGAAATTAGCTAGTATCCTTTGGGGAAAGAATTCTGGTTTTAAGTGGCTAAAAAGGGAACGAGAACTAATATTTTACATATTATACTTGTATTTGTTAGTATTATTTTCTTGTTTTAGAGCTAAGCAAATTAAGGTACATCATGGTTAAACAATACTCCAGCTTGCAAAGCCAGTAAATAAAGGAACAGGGTATAAAAACAGTTCTGACTGACTTTAAGACCAAGTGCCTTCTACATCTCTAAACTGGCGTATCAGACCACTCTGCAAAGCACAGGAGTTCTGGTGGCATAGTACCTAAGGCATTTGACTACTAACCAGAAGGCTGGTGGTTCAAACCCACCAGCCACTCCTCGGAAGGAAGATGGGGCAATCTACTTCCATAGTGACTCGAAAACCCAGGGAGGGGTTGCTATGAGTTGGATCTAACTCAACGGCAGTGAGTTTGGTTTGTTTTTTTGCTGCAAAGTACCTAATGCTTATATATAAACAGCAAAGCTCCCCATTAGGCATTAAGTCAAAGCTCGTTAATATCAGGAACTATAATACAAAGAATAAAGAAGAGAACAGCTGTCTGAACAAGAAGTCTGAAGTTTTTAAAAGATCTACATATGGATGACACTGAAAACCAATGAATTAGACAATCTTCTCTAGAGGAGCTCTCCTTACCCTGACGTGTACTCTTGTTTCACTCCTGCCTAGTATAATATACCCTTAGCATCTGAACCATGGCAAAGTCATCCTGTATCCTGCCTTAAACCACATGGAAAAGACTACGTGGCACTCTATCTTAGATACAGTTGCGTTTCAGTATCACAGAAGGAAACATTTTTAACAGTAACCTGAAGATGTGTAAGTAAATCATTTATTTAAACTATTTTGGCAGAGCCTGATTTTTTTTTACAATGCAAATATCAACATCATGCTTTTCAATTTAATTCATTTTTACCTTTTTCTTGCCTGTTACTGTCCATTCTTTGAGTACTTCACTGGCACTACCTGTAAGAGAAACAAGTTTTTTCTCTTAACCAGACATAGACAAGCAGGAATTTTGTAACTGTTGAAGGATTTCTAAAGCTCCTAACAGGTAAAGTTAAGGTTCAAGTCTCTCAGCTAATGTAAGGAGATAATTACATCACAATTACCTTTTGGAATACCTTCCAATTTCAATCTCCCTTCTCCATATAATTTCCACAGCAAGTTCTTCCAAAAAGAGACTAATGTTGCCAGGTATTTTGAAGAATCTTTTATTTACATTTTTTGGACCAAATAAAAGTTGACTGACTTCATCCAAGTATGCCATCCCTTCTCCTCCACAAGGTTGCACACTACACCTTGGCTATGATGCTTTGTAAAGAGTTGCACATCTTACCTTACACTGCCTGAGAGTCAAATGATAACATTATAAAGAAAGCAGATGAAGATGACAGAAAATCTTACAGTGTTTGGACCTGTTTATCCATGTGTAGAAAGAATTACCCTTACCCAAAGAGAGGTCTGGCATTTGCCCTCACTTCTGGGAGGTGATCTATAGGAAGAGTACCTTTGTTTACCTATGGGCCTTAGCCACTGGACAATGTAACAATGTGATGTATGATGGGCTTTGCACCATGCAGTATCCACTATACCTCTGGAGACTGAAAAAATCAGCCAGTCGGACAGTTAACCACAGAGCCCCTACAAAACTCTGGATACCAAGCCTCAGGTGCACTTTCCTGACTGGCAATGCTCTGGGTGTATTGTCACACATCAATACCAGGCAAGTAATGTGTTCATGACTCTACAGGGAAAGGATAATGAAAACTGCATCTGGGATTTTTCCTAGACTCTGCCCTATGTGCCCTAGGTTCCTTTGGCTGACTTTAATCTATATTCTTTCACTGTAATAAAATGTAACCATGAATAAAACAGCTTTCTGTGAGTGGGTTTAGCCAATTCTTGCACCTGAGGGTGGTCTTAGGTACTCCTGAACTTGCAACTGGTGTCAGAATGAGGATGGCCCTGTGTGGACTGCACTCCTTCAAACTCTGCAATTCTATACTGGCAAATTCAGAAAATTAGGAACAAGGAGTCCTAATTTGATGTCACTGTTCAATGATGCAATGGCCTCAGGTCAAGTTTTCCTCAAACAAGTTTATGTGGAAAGAAGTTCATAAAACATTTCTCAATTCTATAAACCCAAAGGTTTGACTGGGCCCACCAGTGTAATATGTCAGATAAGGAAATTTAAACCCACACACTTGAGACACTTGCCAGAGTCAAACTAAATAATATTAGATCCTAGAAAAGAAGACAGAGTCCACGTATTTGTCACTGGCTGCTGGGCCAATGAATCACTGCTTTCTTAGTAAGAGTCTCTTAAACTCTTAATCAATCCAATTCCAATCAAGTTCCTGATACCACCAGTGGCCACAGGATTTCTTCTTAAATGCTATTAGAGAACATTCAGAGTGAAAACATGGAATTTTTCTCTAGTCTCTTATTTTAGATACTACATAGCTTATGAATGAATTGCTTCTAGGGCTGAAAAAGGTATCTTACATAAGAAAAATATCATGTCATGGTATGTTATCATGGGATCTGCTATATCATCTGAGAAGCACTGGATTGCTGAGTCAATGTTATAAAAGTCTGAAACAATTTCTATTTGAACAAATACAAATTAATATAAAAAATTATTGAGCTAAGATTACCTTCCATGAATGCCTGCACTGTTTTGTCCACACAATTATCAAAGTGCTGCAAGACCAGGATGATCTCATTGTTGCTCTTATTAGGAACTATTGCACGCACTGCATTTATCTGGAAAAGATGATAGGGTCATTTACTTCTAGCATCACTAGGTCACTTGGCAGCTGAGGTCTACTACAGAGAGTAACAGAAAGAATGACATTTCATTCTTAACAGTATGCATCACTCTTACTGTCAGTAAGAGTACACACAATCATCTCACTAGGTATAATTAACAGAAGAGTGACAAAGGCACATGAAAAATTCATTTTAAACTAAAAAAAAGTCAAACATTTCTAAAAATAGAAGGTATATATTAGATTTGATTTCAAGAAAGGGTGGTTTTGTCAACCACTCAGAGGGGGATCTGTGTAGGAGATTCTGGACAGAGTGGGAGAACAATGTGGGACAAAACTCAAAATTATTTAAAAAAATAAAATAAAAAGGGACCAGGTCTGCAGATATGATAGAGCCTGATGGAACCACTGAGACTACGGCCCCTAGCTGCCCTTCAGGTATGGAAATGAACCTACTCCCATGGCTTCCAGCCAAACAAAAGATAGGCATATGAGCTCAACATTTACATTAGGTAGATACACTCCTTGGAGAGATCAATCACGGGAGAATAGAAGGGCCTTGTATGTACAGGGAGACAGTGTGGAGGTCAGGAGTAAATGAGAGGAAAGGACACGGAAGAGGTAACTATGGGGAGGAAGTGGGAGAGGAGCTGTTGTATTGTAGGAAATTGCTGTCAATGTCGTAAGACAAAGTATATGTGAGCTGCTGTATGGAAAGTGAATGTGCTCTGTAAACTTTCACCCAAATCACAATAAAAATTAATAAATAAATAAAAGGTGGTTTAATTTAGGTATCAGGTATTAATTTAACATCAGCATTTCCTCATTTGTAGTACACTATAGCGAAAGAAGGTGAAAGGTTAATGAACCACCACCAACAATCTATATTTTTGCATAGCAGTTTTCAAAGGCTTTTTATTGTATAGCATTCAATTGTATAATAATCTCTATAAAGGTAATTTATATATAATTTTGAATTATTATAAATTATTATAAACTAATTATATGCAAAACCTAAACATAACAAACACTATGCAACACCTATTAAAAAAAAACAGATGTAACTGAAGCCCCCAGGAGCCCTTCATAAATCTCATTTCCCTCCTTCCCACTTCAGAGATCTCCACTTTGAATTTTATGTTATCATTTCCATACATGTTTTTGTATTTATATCATATATGTTTATTTCTAAGTAATACATAGTATTGTTTTGCATTACATAAATAGCATATTATACATGTTTATTTTCAATGTACTTTTTTTCACATAACATTGTCTTTATGATTTTTTTCCATGCTGATAGACACAATTCTTACTCTTTTATTTAAACTGCTACATAGTTCTTTCATTGAATTAATATACTCAATTTATTCATTCTTCTGTTGATAGACAGATTGTTTCCAATTTTGGGCTACTATGAACAATGCTGGATGATATGGATGGATGGATTAGAAAACCAAAAGGGAAGCACACACACAGCATTTCTCATGGTGAAAGAATGGAAGAAAAAATTTAAGCCTCAAGTTGCAATATTAAAGGATTCTATTGGCAAAATTACAAATATCTTTTTTTAACAACATAAATGGCAGCTATACATGTGGACCTCGCAAGACAGATACACAGGAATCAGATTCACTACATTTGCAGAAAGAGGCAACAGAGAGGCTCAGTATCTTCACTTAAAACGAGGCTGAGAGCTGAGTGTGGAACAGACCATCAATTGCTCATATGCAAGTTCAAGTTGAAGCTGAAGAAAATTCAAACAAGTCCACAGGAGACAAAATACGACCTTGATTATATTCCACCTGAATTTAGAGACTATCAGAAGAACAGATTTGATGCATTGAACACCCATGACCAAAGACCAGACGAGTTGTGGGATGACATCAAAAACATCATACTTGAAGAAAGCAAAAGGTCATTTAAGAGACAAGAAAGGAAGAAAAGACCAAAATGGATGTGAGAAGAGACTCTGAAACTTGCTTCTGAATGTAGAGCAACTAAAGAGACTGGAGGAAATGAACAGAAGATTTCAAAGGACAGCTTGAGAAGACAAGGGGACACTGCATGGTTTAAAATCAGGCAGGGTGTGCATCAGGGTTGTATCCTTTCACCATACTTATTCAATTTTTATGCTGAGCAAATAATCCGAGAAGCTGGACTAGATAAAGAACAACGTGGCATCAAGTTTGGAGCAAGATTCAATAACAACTTGTGATATATATGTAGATGACACAACCTTGCTTGCTGAAAGTGAGAATGACTTGAAGTACTTACTGATGAAGATCTAAGACTACAGTTTTCAGTATAGATAACACCTCAACATAAAGAAAACAAAAAACTTCATGACTGGACCAATAAGCAACATCATGATAAATGTAGAAAAGATTGAAATTGTCAGGGTTTTCATTTTACTTGAATCCACAATCAACACTCATGAAAGCAGCAGTCAAGAAATCAGATACCATATAGCACTAGGCAAATATGCTGCCAAAGACTTCATTAAAACATTAAGGAGCAGAGATGTTGCTTTGAACAATCAAGTATACCAAACCCAAGCCATGGTATTTCAATTGCCTCATATACATGGAAAGCTGGACAATGAAGAGTTGATGATTTTGAATTGTGGTGTTGGTGAAGAATACTGAAAATACCACGGACTACAAGAAGAACGAACAAATCTGTCCTGGAAAAACTGCAGCCAAATGCTCTTTATAAGAAAGAATGGCCAGACTTCATCTCACCTACTTTGGTCATGTCATCAGAGGGGACCATTCCCTGCAGGAGGATATCATGCTTGGTAAACTCGAGGGTCAGTGACAAAGGTAAAGATCCCTTAATGAGATGGACTGGCACAGAGGCAACAACAATGGGCTCAAGCATAGCAAAGATTGTGAGGATGGCACATGACTGGGCAGTATTTCATCCTGTTGTACACAGGGTTGCTATGAGTTGGAGCTGACCTGACAGCACCTAACAGCAACACCCACTGCTGTTAGGAATGAAAAATGGTAAGTCATTGTGGAAAACAGTATGATTATACCTCAATAAACTAAAAATAGAAATACCATACAGTCTAGCAATTCCACAACAAGGTATATACCCAAGACTTGAAAGGAGAGACTCAAAAAGAGAGCTGTATACCAACGTTCATTGCAGCACTATTCACAATAGCCAAAAGGTGGGAACAATGTAAATGCCCATCAGCAGGTGAATGGATAAACAATATGTGGTACATACAGACAGTGGAATACTACTCAACCAGCAGAAGAAATGCAGTTTTGATACATGCTACAGTATGAATGGAGTTTGAAGACATTATGCTGAGTGAAATAAGCCAATCACAAAAGGACAAATATTGTGTGATCTCACAAAAAAAGACAAGAAAAGGCAAATGTATAGTGACCGAAGTTTACTACTAGTTACTAGGGGTGGTAAGGAGCTCTGGTAGTATAGTGCCTAAGGCATTTGACTGCTAACCAGAAGGTTGGCGGTTCAAACCTACCAACTACTTCTTGGAAGGAAGATTGGGCAATCTACTTCCATAGAGATACTGCCTCAGAAACCCAAGGAGGGGTCGCTATGAGTTGGAATCTACTCAATGGCCGTGAGTTTTCTTTTGTTTTTGTGAGGGGTGGCAAGAAAAGGGCAGTTAATGGTGATGGAAAAATCTTATTAAGGAGAGGGTTGCACAGCCAATTGCTGTCATTAAGTTATACAGGTATATAAAGTTGAATAAGCAAAAGTTGCCAATTTTATAATTTACAGGAATATTTTATGTACAACAATAACAAAAATAAGAGTAGCCCTGGTGGTGCAGCAGTTACTGTCTGGCTGCGAACCAAAAGGTTGGCAGTTCAAATCCACCAGCTGCTCTACTGGAAAAAGGTGTGGCAATCTGCTTCTGTAAAGATTCCAAGCCAAAACCAAACACACTGCCATCGAGTCAGATCTGACTCATAGTGACCCTACTATCACTATGAAAGTAGATTGCCCAATCTTCCTTCCAAGGAGTGGATGGTGGGTTTGAACCACTAGCCTTCTGGTTATCAGTCTAGTGCCTTAGGGACTAGGCCACCAGAGCTCCTTGCCCCTCCCCCTGGAAACTCTATGGGGCAGTTCTACTCTGTCCTATAGGGTCACTATGAGTCAAAATTGATCCGAGAGTAGTAGGTTTATTTTATTTTTGCTGGGGTTGTGTGATAGTTGGAGCTGTGTGTCAACTTGGCTGGACCCAGTTCTGTGTGGTTGTTCCCATGATGGGATCGGATGAATGTGTTCTGAGTGGCCAATCTGCCCAAGGGGAGTTTCTCTAGGGGTGGGGCCTGCTTCCAGGATATGCAGGGACATCCTGGGAAGACGGACTTTCTTCTGTGGATCGGGGATTCTGTGGTGCTGCCTGCAACTGTTCATGAGTAAGCAGTCCACTGTTCAGCCTGGAGATCTTGGATTCATCGTTGGTTGGAGTCAACAGCCGGTGTACTGCCTGCCAGCCTTGAGCTTCTCGGCCCCCTGCGGGGAAAAGCCTCCAGCCTGACATTTGCTTCAAGGACTCTAGACTTGCCAGCTTCTATACGTTTGTGAGCCATTTTCCTAACATAAATTTCTCTCTCTTTTTATATATGTATATAACCTTTGCTGGTATTTGTTTCTCTAGAGAATCCAGTCTAATACAGGCTGTTTATGTACAACCACACACCTCACAGGATTTAGTTCCTTGGTTTCATGGTACATCCCAGTTAACTGGCCTAATAATGTGTTTAGTGCTTTTGTTTTAACTACTAGATCACTGTGTAGTGAATTGGGTCTTAAAAGCCTGCCAGTGGTCATCCAAAGTCCAATAACTGGTCTCTATCCACCTGGACCAACAGAGAAAGGAGGAGAGTCAGGAATAGGAGGAGGATGTGAAATGTGTGGTTAATTACCTCCATGAACAACTGCCTCTTTTACTTTAGACCAGAAGAACTAGATGGTGCCCAGCTACCATTACTGAACATTTTGATCAAAGAGTCCACAGCAGAATAATGATCAAAAGGGGGAAAATACAAAATACTCACAGGATCCATACTCTCTGAAGCCATGGGGCTGGATGAATCCCTGAAAATACTACCCCAAGATAACTGTTAAATTGTAAACCAAACATATCCCCTGAAGCCATCTTAAAACTGAACAACAGTTTAGCATAACTAGTAAAAAATGTCTGCCTTAAGCATTATACTCTTTTAAGAACTATCTACTAGGAATCAAACTAACAATAACAACTCAAAAGATTAAGACAGGAACCTTATAGAGTTCCAGCAAGATGGCGGACTAGGCAGAAAGACTGCACAGACCCTCTTCAACAAAGAAAAGGGAAACCAATTAACACAGACACAGAAGATAATC
>NW_006921632.1:2211185-2211708 GCF_000298275.1 Orycteropus afer afer
CATGAGACAAAGTATATGTAAACTGCTATATGGAAAGTGAATTTGCTCTGTAAATCTTCACCCAAATCACAATAATAATAATAATAATAATAAAATGTTTAAAGATGAAAAAAAAAAAAAAGACAGGAACCTTAGAGTGCATAAGTTTATGTTAATGAGGGAGGAACAACTCAGAAAAGGATGGTAAGAATGGTTGCACAACTTGAAAAATCTGATCAACATCACTACATTGTACATGTAGAAATTGGTTAGGTGGTGGTGTGTATATTTTCAACAACAAAAATAAAAGTTAGATAGAGAAAAAAAATGTAAGTAGGAATATTTGTACCAGCTCATCCTTTCCCAGAGGAGAAATATTTTTAGTATCCCAAACCTCATGTTCGCTCAGTGATTAAGGCATTCAGTTGCTAACCAAAGATGGGCTATTAATCTAGATGTAACGATGGGTCTCTCCTTGTCAAGAGCAAAGAAGAAAGCAGAAAACCAAAATTAATGGAAACAATCAGTCCCCACGACTGGTACA
>NW_006921632.1:2212080-2217305 GCF_000298275.1 Orycteropus afer afer
TGTGGTCAATGACATGAGACAAAGTATATGTGAACTGCTGTATCGAGAGTGAATTTGCTCTGTAAATCTTCACCCAAATCACAATAAAAAAAAAAAAAAAAAAAAAAAAAAAGATGGGCTATTAGAACCCACCAGCTTCTCTGAAGGAGAAAGACGAAGCAGTCTACTTCAGGAAAGATTAACAGCCTTAGAAACCCTATGCGGCAATTCTACTCTGTCTTACAGGGTCACTATGGGTTGGAACTGACTTGATGGCATTATGTTTTGGAGCTCTGGTGGCATAGTGCCTAAGGCATTTGACTGCTAAGCAGAAGGCTGACGGTTCAAACCCATCAGCCACTCCTCGGAAGGAAGATTGAGCAATCTACTTCCATAGAGATACTGCCTTGGAAATCCAAGAAGGGGTCGCTATGAGTCAAATCGACTTGATGTCAGTGAGTTTGGTTTTTTGGGTTTATGGAAGATCTCCATTTCCTCATCCAGGACAAGCCCAGGGCTTCATGGATCTGTGTAGTAAAATCCATTTGTTACGGATGCCAGAAAAACACTCAAGCTCAAGCTTACTACTCTGGTTTTAGTTCCCTCCTTATCTTTGGCCCCTGAGAATTTCCTTTACTCTTGTGCTCAGCTATGCATTTAAAATGTTGTATGTTATTTTTCATTCAGTATTTCTAGATATTTCATGCTAGGAATGTTTTTAGGCTTTTGAGAGAGCCACAATGCTCAAAAAGAAAGTCCTTTTATAGATTAAAAAAAAAACAGGGTAAGAAAGGTAAAATAACTTGTCCAAGTAATAAGCAGAGCTGTTATTAGAATTCCTTCCCCCACCCCCAAAAAAATATATATTCTTGCTTTCATATCACTCTATATTCTTTTTGTTTCAGGCTTATATGAACAATGATACGTTTTAAAGCCATACAAGTGGGAAGGTATACAGTCCAAAGAAGGCTAATTTGTCACAGTTTTTTTTGTTTTTTTTCTTCCCATTTTTCTTGTGATTTGGGTAAAAGTTTACAGAGCAGCAAATTAATTTTCCATACAGCAGTGTTATAAATAGTTTTGAGATTAGCAAAAAACTTAGCAATGAAAAACAGACTTTAAGATAAAATAATCTTAAAGGTGAGATTTCTCTAATTTAAAATGTAAAAATATGTAACTGAATCAATGTATGTCTGTTGTTGTTGTTGTTATGTGCCGCCGAGTCAGACCCAACTCATAGCAACCCCTCTTTGGGTTGCCGAGGCAGTATCACTACGGAAGTAGATTGCCTAACCTTCCTTCCGAGGAGTGGCTGGTGGGTTTGAACCACCAGGCTTCTGGTTAGCAGTCAAGTGCCTTAGGCACTATGCTACCAGAGCTCCTAATGTATGTCTATAACTCTATAATCAACAATACTTTTTTTTTTCCTTTAGCACACTCGAAAAGCTTTTATGTTTTTCTCAATATAGATTACTAACAGCTGTATAATGAAAACACCTAGTTTTCTTTCAAAATAAAGTTACTTGGAATATCTATTTCTCTTCTTAGTCTGAAGTCTCCTACACATGAGAATCCTCTTTCAAGTGAATGGGAGGACCTTACTCAGATTGTTCCTTAATGAATGTGGACAAATTACATAGATACATATTTGGCCAAGTCTTAACATTAATAGTAAGATGGCTTCAAGATAATTTACAATGAAAAAAAAAAAAAAAAATAGAGAGAGAGAGACATAGACATACACATATCCACACATGTAGATAAGGAGTTCTGGTGATATAGCAGACAGGCATGTGGCTGCTTACCAAAAGGTCAGTGGTTCATAACTCACCAGCTGCTGCTCTGTGGGAGGAAGATGGGGCAATCTACTTCCAATAAAGATTTACAGCCTCAGAAACCCAATGGGGGTCGTTATGAGTCAGAATCGACTAAATGGCAGTGAGTTTGGTTTTTTGGTTTATATACAGAGATATGGGAGCTCTGGTAGCATAGTGGCTAAGGCATCTGACTGCTAACCAGAAGGCTGGTGGTTCAAACCCACCAGCCACTCCTCGGAAGGAAGATGAGGCAATCTACTTCCATAATGATACTGCCTCCGCAACCCAAGGAGGGGTCGCTACGAGTCGGGTCTGACTCAACGGCAAACAACAACAACAACATATAGAGATATGCAAAGAAAATCAAGTTTGTACTTAGAAGTTCTTATTCCTCATAACCTTCATGGTAGTTTCTCTCTGATATATAGTAGCATTCTGTTTTGTTCTCAAAATTTCCCTTTTCTTAATGATCTGTGATAAGTCACTGACTGTACTAGTACCTAAATTCTCTAATGAGACTATCATAGTAACCAGATTTACCTTCTCTTTCATGTTCTCAAAAGCTCCTCCCTGGGCCAGCACAGTGTTGGACTGCAAATCAAAAATGAATCCTGATGAATCTGAAAGAATGAGAGGGGAAAAATATATTCAATATGATCCCAAACTAACATGTAATCCAATCCATTCTTTTGAAAGAGAGCAAGACCAGCTACTTTTCTCTTATAAAACAGTTAACAATCACTTAGCTGCTATTTGGTAAATCCTACTATATAGACCTAAACAGAAGACAATTTACAGATATATTCTGAATTAAACTTATAAAATAAAAATTGCTTTTAATAGAAACTGTCACAGTTTGAGCAAACCACTAAACACATGAACTATGTTAGATTGTCTAGTGGTCCTTAACATCTTTATTAGTTACCCTACCTTAATTAATAAGATTTTCTAAAAATGTTATGAAGAAAGAGCCCCAAGGTAAAATATAACACTAAAAAATGTGAAAATGTGAGCAAGGTTGAGGAGTTTCTGTAATAATAGTATTAATACATAAAAGTGATTGCACCAATTAAGTCATATTCTTTGACTATGAGTTGCATGGATACATTCATGTCTGTGTACCCAACATAATGCTTGATGAAATAATGTTATCTGAGTGTATCAAACCCACTGCCACTGAGTTGATTCCAAATCACAGTGACCCTGTAGGATAGAGTACAACTGCCCAACAGGGTTTCTAAGGCTGTAAATCTTTACGAAAGCAGACTTGTCTCATCTTTCTCCTGTGGAGCAGCTGGTGAGTTTGAAGCACTGTCCTTCTATTTCATCATTGCACCATCAGCAAAATATGGAAAAACTCAGTTCAATGTGATTAATTACAACAAAGATTTTGGCTTCCCTGTACTTATTTAATCCATTTTTTATGTGTATAGAGTTGAATTATGTGATCTCTAAGATTCTTCAGCTTTAACACTGGACAACTTTGTTTTAATCAAGTAAAATGTAATTCCAGGAAATGAGTAGAAGAGTGCTTCTCAAATTTTGAAGTGCATTTTCCATCCCCTGGAGAATCTTTGTAAAATGCAGGTTGATTCAGTAATCTAGCTCTGGTCTGAGATTTTTTACTCCTGGTGATATTATAGTAGCTAGGAGCCAGAATTTCAACAAAGCAAAAGGGGAAATTGTAAGGAAAGGAGAATAAATAGCACAATATATTCTACCACATTTCCCAATTCGTTTGCTATTATTACAGATGTGTTTTAATTAAAGCCTCTTTTACAGTTCCATCTTTATCCTGTGTTTTCAAGTGTCTCCTTGTTACTATGGAAGACTGATAATTTTTTTTTTACTGACCAAGATTCCATCAGCATTTTTTTTTTTTTTTTAACTTTATTGTGTTTTGGGTGAAAGTTTACAGAGAAAATGCACTTTGCAAACAGCAGCTCACACACTGACTGCAATCTCCCACAATGCAACAGCTCCCTCCCACTTCCTCCCTATAGTTATCTCTTCTCTGTGTCCATCCCTCCCATGCACTCCTGCCCGCCCCACCAGCTGTCTCCCTGTGCATACACAGCCCTTCTATTCTCCCATGATTGATCTCTCCAAGGAGTTTATCTACCTAATGTAAATGTTCAGCTCATATGCCTGTCTTTTGTTTGGCTGGAAGCCACAGGAGTGGGTTCAACTCCAGACTTGAAGGGCAGCTAGGGGCCATAGTCTCAGTGATTCCATCAAGCTCTATCAGACCAGCAAACCTGGTCCTTTTTTTTTTTTTTTTTAAATGATTTTGAGTTTTGTTCCACATTGTTCTCCCACTCTATATCCAGGATCTTATACATAGATCCCCCTCTGAGTACTTGACAGTGGTAGCCAGGCATCATTGAGTTTTTATGGTCTCATAGTCACATAGGCTGAGGATCGCATGGTATACCAGTCCCTTGGACTAACTGTTTCCATGAGTCTTTGGGTTTCTTCATTATTCTTTGCTTTGCACGAGAGAGCCATCACTGCATCTAGATGGCTGCCAGCAAGCTTTAAAGATCCCAGTTGCTACTTGCCAAAGTAGGATGTGGAACTAATGTTTTTGTGTAGTATGTTATGCCAATTGAGCTCAATGTCCCCTGCGACTACGGTCCCAAGCCCGCAGGTCTAACTACTCGCTCCCTCTGGGTAGCTGGCTGTGGCCAAGAAATGACTACAACCTTGTCCCTTGTCAGCTCTACTATATACCTGAGAATTCTTATAGAACATGCAAATACACTTGTAAAAACATTGTCTGCCAATACTGTACATGGTTCATGGGCACACTGTCCCCTGCATAGACATACCTAATAGCTCAGCCTGTCCACCCATCTATCCACCCGTACATCAGTGTTTGCCATCACTGACAATGCAATACTGTATGTGCAAAAGGGTTCATCTTTGTTATCTGTACCTCCCATGCATCTATGTCTTCCTTTTCCTAAATGCAACGTGCTGATCACTCACATTTGCTACACTGCCCTTCTCTTTACCCAAATCAATACTTGTCTCTACCTATCTAATAGTGTGCCCTCCCCTCCCCTCCAACCTCTGGTAACAGAGTATTTCCTTCCATATGTAAACCTTTCCTTGACTTTTTACAATAATGAGCTAATACACTATTTGTCCTTTTGTCATTGACTTATTTCACTCAGCATAATATCCTCCAACTTCATCCACATTATGTGGTGCTTTGCAGATTCTATGTTATTCCTTAGGGTTACATAGTATTCCATTGTGTGTATGTACCACAGTTTGGTTATCCATTCTTCTGTTGATGGGCACCTAGGTTGTTTCCATCTTTTTGCTATTGTAAATAGTGCTGTAATGAACATGGGTACACATGTATCTGTTCCTGTCCTGCCCTCTCACTTCTTTAGGATATATACTTAGTAATGGAATGGC
>NW_006921632.1:2218510-2224551 GCF_000298275.1 Orycteropus afer afer
GATCATTCACATAAACTTATAGGCCCATTGTCTGCCAACCCTATATATGATCTTGGATACACTCCCCATTTAGACATACCTAATTGTTTAGTCTGTCCACCTATCTATCCGTCCACATACCCATGTTTGCCTTCACTGACAACTCAGCACTGTATATGCAAAAGAGTTCATATTTGTTAAGACTGGTAATTTTTAAGTTAAAATGATGACATTTTGATATTCAAAGTGGAAAACAGGACATGAATAGAGCCTATATGTCACTCCAAGAGAAACTATGCTTGTCAATTACCAATAAATCATGAATTAATATATATTTAACCTCTGCCACACTGACAGTTTCTAGACTGTTCCCAAATGAAAAATAATGTTGCACTTGCACAAAATCAGTATTGAAGCCTTAGTCTTCCAGATGACTAAATAAGACAGTTAACTTTAATTAACTGAAAAGGGACACTGTATATAAAGATAGGGAGCTCTGGTGGCGTAGCGCGTAAGGCATTTGACTGCTAACTGGAACAAACCCACCAGCCACTCCTCAGAAGGCAGGTTGGGCAGTCTACTTCTGTAATGGTATCGCCTCAAAAATCCAAGGAAGGGTTGTTATGAGTCAGGTCCGACTGGACGGCAGTGTCCTATGTGCATATAAAGATAAAAATACTAGACAGCCAAAATGATACTAGATTTTAAGCTCTTTATCCAGCAACCTTTTCAGATCTACCATAGATTAGCCAAATGTATAACTTCATTGTTCTAATGTACCTTCCCAAAGAGCAGGGAGATGATACAAATGATGTCAATAGTCCACTTATTAGAAAATCAAATCAACAATCCCTTCTAGGGATGAGAGAACAATAAAACATTTAAATGAACTATTATTATTATTTCCTTAAACATCATCTGAACACTTTTTTTTTTAACAACACTGCCTGAAACACACAATGTAATTATTACTAGGGTTTTTATCTGACATTCAAATGAGGATAATGATTAAAAATACATAAGCAGTTATCTCAGTCAAGGTCCTAGCAAGAAATAAATGCCACATTCAAATTGCAGTATCTAAGGAGAATATAAATAAAAGAATTATTTTCAGAGCTGCTACAAGGAGCCCTGGTGGTGCAGTGCCTAAGGCATTTGACTGCTAACCAGAAGATTGGAGGTTCAAACCCACTAACCACTCTGCAGAAGGAAGACCAGGCAATCTACTTCCATAAGGATTTACCACCTCAGAAACCCAACGGGGGTCACGATAAGTCAGAATCGACTCGATGGCATTGAGCTTGGTTTGAAGCAACAAGTAGGGAAACCACACGTTACAGTGCAGCATTCCTTGGTGAATAACAGAAATATGCATTGGCACTCTGAGGTTTGAAAGGATTTAAGGAGGGAGTACAATTACTGGAATCCAGAGACAGAAATGGCTCTTTCATCTTTGTTTCATGTGGTGTGAAGAGGGCCAGACAGTAGCTTTAATCTTTAGTCAAAGGACATAGCCAGCTCTCAGTGACCCGAAGGGAAAGACTGGGGGAATAAATACCTACTCTCCTCCCTGCCTCTCACCTCCTGACAACACTGCCCTATGTCCAAACCCAACCAGAAGCCAGAGGGGAAGGGAGCTGAGGGAACCTGACAGGTCAGCATCACAGGGCAAAATGTCCATTTTGCATTTATCTTCTTTTCATGGATTAAACTGTGTCCCCAAAAAAATATGTGTCATCTTGGCTAGGTATGATTCCTAGCATTACATGGTTGTCTTCCATTTTACGATATAATATAACTGTCCTATGTATTATAAGGGAGCTCTGGTAGCATAGTGCCTAAAGCACTTGACTGCTAACCAGAAGGCTGGTGGTTCAAACCCACCAGCCACTCCTCGGAAGGAAGGTTGGGCAATCCTACTTCCGTAGTGATACTGCCTCGGAAACCCAAACAGGGGTCGCTATGAGTCAGGGTCGCTATGAGTCAGGGCCGACTCGACGGCATATAACAACAACAACAACAACATGGATTATAAGGGAGCTCTGGTAGCATAGTGGCTAAAGCACTTGACTGCTAACCAGAAGGCTAGCGGTTCAAACCCACCAGCCACTCCTTGAAAGGAAGGTCGGACAATCCTACTTCCGTAGTGATACTGCCTCGAAAACCCAAGGAGGGGTCCACTATGAGTCGGGGCTGACTCGACGGCACATAACAACAACACAACATGTATTATAAATCCTAATCCCTGCCTGTGGTAAGGCAGGACTGTTGTTGTTATGTGCTGTCAAGTCATAGTGACCCCTCCTTGGGTTTCCGAGGGGGTATCACTATGGAAGTAGATTGCCCCAACTTCCTTCCCAGGAGTGGCTGGTGGGTTTGAACACCAGTCAAGTTTAGCAGTTTAGCAGTCAAGTGCCTTAGGCACTATGCTACCAGTGCTCCTAAGGCAGGACAGGTAATGTTAAAATCATTAGGCAATCTCTGTTGTGTTAATGAAGTAGGATTAGGGTGGGATGCAAAACCCTTACTCAGGTCACAGCCCTGATCTATAGGGAATTTCCATGGGGTGTGGTTATATTTTATCTTACAAGAGATAAAAGGAGAGACAAGCAAACAGAGGAGAGACCTGACTACTACCAAGAAACAAGAGCCATGAGCAGAGCATGTCATTTGGATCTGGGATCCCTGTGCTGAGAACCTCCTAGACCCAAGGAAAGACTGATGACAAGACACATGTAGATCGCCAGGCAATGCAAGACCCACAGATGTTCAAAGGAGACAAGGACCTTCCTCTAGAGCTGACACAGAGGACTTGCCCTAGAGCTGGTGCTCTGAATTCTGACTTCTAGCTTTGTAAACTGTGAGAGAATAAATTTCTATTTGTAAAAGCCATCCACTTGTGGTATTTCTACTATAGCAACATGAGATAACTAAGATAATTCTCAAACATGAGTTCACCAAAAGGAGAAGATCAGTAACCCAACATCTAATTTATCTATTCACTAGCTAATATTCCCTCTTTTGACTTAAACCAACAACTCAATGTGATTATACAAACAACACACATTGCCATCGAGTCAGATCCGACTCACAGTGACCCCTCCTTGAGTTTGCAAGGCAGTATCACTACAGAAGTAGACCACCCAACCTTCTTTCCAAGGAGTGGCTAGTGGGCTTGAACTGCCAGCCTTCTGGTTAGCAGTCCAATGTCTTAGGTACTAGGCCACCAGAGCTCCTAACGTGATTATAGTAGATACAAAATCTTGCTTCAATAACCTGGTGCTTAGATGCCTCTTACCTTTATAGAGAAAGTAAATTTTAATTTTCATCAACAATTCTATTTCTTCATGCAAAGAAAGTCTGTAACTGACTTAATTCCACTGGTAGGAAATGATTATTTAACTGTGACAGAAATGCACGTGAACTCTATCAGAACTAAATTTTTAAAGAAAAATAATGCTATTAAATACTATCCTCAAGCAGTGGTTCATAAAGGATATGGGGGGGAGGCCAACAGATGTTGCCATGGAGGGACCACTCATTGCTACCATCTCTGCTGCTGTATGGTAGCCACTGGCATTCACTCAGGCTGAACATCAGCCTGTGTGGTCATCTATGAAGATTTCCAGGCTGGTGTGGTTGCAAATAATGCAGGTAAAGAGTTACTTCAGCTGCTGTTGAAGAGTTGTTGGACTGGCAGCAAAACAAAGTAAAATAGGAAATATTTCAAATACAGTAATGAATGTAAAGGAGGTCCTTGGCATAAGCCAGAAATGTGGTCCTTGGACCTAGCTTCTCAGTAATTAGCCCTGAGAGGGAAAAATCGGCGGGCTTCTGGAACTATACTGAGAGCACACAGAACTCCCCACACTTTAAAATTTGCACCTTGCTGTTCAGCAGCTTCCTTCAGCTGGCCTTCCTTCCCAATCCACTATAGCCAGTATCAATAGCAGTGCAGGCATCCAGTGGTCTAGACAGGAGACGTGAACTCCTCTCTGCATACTGGGCAATGCAGCGTACATTCAGCTCACCCAGACTGTGATAATAATGCAGATGTCTATCATGCTGTGACTAAGCAAATGCAGCAGGAAGGTTTCTGCAGCACTGAGCACCAAACACCAAATGCTGTGCTACTCTGAGTTTTAAAGTTCTAAAGGCATTATATTTAAACGTATATGTTGCCCATGCCACAAGTGTGGGTGATCTACCACACTGCCCATTTTAGGGTATACTGGATCAGCTTCTCCAAAATCAGACTGTGATCGACTCAGACAATGATTCTGAGTTAATGGAGGGCGCTGCTTAGGCCAAGCACTATGATCAGAATGTAGTGGCCTCTGACCCCTCAAGAGAAGCATTCTGAAAACAGAAACCACACAGGTAGCATATCATCAGTCTATTCTGAAAACAATTAAGGAATCAAATGAAGACTGTCAGCTCAGACTCAGTGACCAGTTAGGAGAAACCAGTTATCTTGAGGACTCCTGGGATGAAGACTTGGGTGCACAGTACTCTCAAGGGACCTAGAGCTACAGCAGCTTCCACAGACTTTTGACAGGCACAGGTGCTCCCTGCCAGAGCAGCATCATGACCAGACTAGGTGTGTCTGGTAAGCCCAGACCCTGCACTAGCACCAGCAGAAACATTCCTGCTATAGCCTCCATAGTGGCCTCAAGTATCCTCTTCCAGAGTTCATTTTGTTTTGGGTAGAGAAAAGGCCTTTAACCAGTGAGCCACCTCCACAGCAGGGAAGGCGAAGAAGGTCTTTGGTGTCTAAGACTATTGCTGCTGAGTGGGCAGAAAATAGGAAATTGGCATGAGAACTTTCAAAGCATGAGGGAAAAAAACTGGACAGGCTGACTGCTACTGATGAAGAGGCCAGTGCGCAGGAAGATACTGCCAGTGAGCTTCGCAGGGATGCTGTGATTGCAGTCAAATGTTTGGCGAGAGCAGTGGAAGAGGCAACAGATGCTTTTCAGCTAGGACTTGAAACACTGCTTCAAAGGTTAATTTCTAATACCAAAAGTTAAGTATGGATTATAAAAGAGTGTATGTCCTAAACTGTAGAAATCTAGTCCCAACACCTTCTTTTTGGTACTCTGGCTCTTTTTCTGATGTATCTATAGTCCTCAGGGAGTAAAAAAGTAGATGGATATCAATATGAAGGACTGAGCCAAATCCAGAGTGCTAGTTCATTCTGGCTTTGTCACTGACTCCCTATATGACATGAGACAATTTAGTTTACCTAGCTCTACAACTGTTCCTTCATCTGTGAAATGGGGAATATACAATATCCCCTGACCTGCCTACCTCCCAGGGCTGCTGTGAGGCTCAAATGGCTAACAGATGTGAAAGAGTTTAAAAGCACTACACATATACAAGTTATTAATGCTAATATGACCCTGGCTGAGGTAAGGCCACAGTAAGGTACACTAGTTTACAAGAGAAGTATGGTTGCATATCATTGTTTGAACTCTTCCCCTTTACTAGTTTAATTACTGATTTGACTGCTTCATGGAGTTTGAGGTTTTCTTTTTTGTAATCCCTCTATAGCTCACTTGAAGGAACCCTGGTGGTACAGTGGTTAAGCGCTTGGCTGCAAACCAAAAGGTTTGAATCCACGAGCCACTCCATGGGAAAACAATACGGCCGTCTGCTCCCATAAAGATTTACAGCCTGGAGTTCCGGCAAGATGGCGGACTAGGCAGAAGGACTGCACAGATGCTCTTCAACAAAGAAAAGGGAAACCAATTAACACAGACACAGAAGATAATCCTGGACCCCTGAGCCTTGAAGGGAAGGATACAAAAGTGGACTAAACCCCAACTAGCAGGAGAATTTGTGTGAAAATACCAAAAAAGGAGACACACGGAGCTGCGATTTGGCAGCGGACTGAGCGACCCTGACGGCACAGACGACACGGCTTGGAGATTCCCGAGTGGCGGTAGGACCTAAGAATTAACCCAAAAATCACCCTGCTAGCCAGGGACTACACGAAGACTGTGCACGGTGGCTGAGGAACAAACGGAGAAGGTGAAGAGAAAGGTGGGCTGAGCTGTGGA
>NW_006921632.1:2229134-2233111 GCF_000298275.1 Orycteropus afer afer
GAGGATATTCAAGCGGCCAACAAACATATGAAAAAATGCTCACGACCATTAGCTATTAGAGAGATGCAAATCAAAACAACAATGAGATACCATCTTGCTCCAGCAGCAGTAGCAAAGTTCAACAAGACAGAAAATAACAAATGCTGGTGAGGATGTGGAGAGATTGGGACTCTCATACACTGCTGTGGGACTGTAAAATGGTACACCCACTGTGGAAAGCAGTATGGCGATTCCTTCAAAAGCTGGAATTAGAAATACCATTTCCATTACCAGGTATATATCCTAAAGAAGTGAGAACCAGGACAAGAACAGATATATGCACACCCATGTTCATCACAGCACTATTTACAATAGGCAAAAGGTGGAAAAAACCTAGGTGTCCATCAACTGAAGAATGGATAACCAAACTATGGTACATACACACAACGGAATACTATACAACCCTAAAGAATAACATAGAATCTGCAAAACACTGCATAATGTGGATGAACTAGTAGGACGTTATGCTGAGCGAAATAAGTCAATCACAGAAGGACAAATATTGTATTAGTATGTTATTGTAAAAAGTTAAGGAAAGGTTTATATATGGAAGGAAATTTTCTTTGTTAGTTACCAGGGATGGGAGGGGAGGTAACACTGTTAGATAGGTAGAGACAAGTATTGATTTGGGTGAAGAGAGGGGCAATGTATCAAATATGAGTGATCAACATGGTGGCATTGAAGAAGAGGAAGACATAGAGAGGTGCATGGGAGGTACAGACAACAAAGATGAACCCTTCTGCACATACAGTACTGCATTGTCACTGAAGGCAAACATGGATATACAGGTGGACAGATGAGTGGACAGGCTAAACTATTAGGTATATCTATGCATGAGGGAGTGTACGCAAGACCATATACGAGGTCGGCAGAGAATGTCTCTACAAGTGTATTTGTATGTTCTGCAAGAATTCCCAGATATAAAGTAGAGCTGACAAAGGACAAGGTTGTAGACACTTCTTGGCCACAGCCAGCTACCCAGAGGGAGTGAGCAGTTGGACCTGTGTGCTCGGGACCACAGTTGCAGGGGACATCAAGCTCAATTGGCATAACATACTACACAACACATTATTCCACATTCCACTTTGGCGAGTAATGACCGGGATCTTAAAAGCTTGCAAGCGGCCATCTGGATACCAAGATGGGTCTCTCCTTGTCCAGAGCAAAGAATGAAGAAAACCAAAGGTTCATGGAAACAATTAGTCCAACGACTTGTCCACATGCAATCCTCAGCCTATACGAGTATGAGACCAGAACTAGATGGTGCCCGGCTACCACTGTCGACCAGTTGGAGGGGGATCTATGTAAAAGATCCTAGACAGAATGGGAGAACAATGTGGAACAAAACTCAAAATCATTTAAAAAAAAAAAAAAAAAAAGGGACCAGGTTGCTGGTCTGATAGAGCCCGATGGAACCACTGAGACTATGGCCCCTAGCTGCCCTTCAGGTCTGGAATTGAACCCACACCTGTGGCTTCCAGCCAAACAAAAGACAGGCATATGAGGTGAACATTTACATTAGGTAGATACACTCCTTGGAGAAAACAATCATGCGAGAATAGAAGGGGTGTATATGTACAGTAGACAGCTGAGGGGGCAGGAGTGAATGGAGGGAAGGACACAGGGAAGATGTAACTATGGGGAGGAAGTGGGAGGAGAGCTGTTGCATTGTGATAAATTGTAGCAATGTCATTAGACAAAGTATATGTGAGCTGCTGTATGGAAAGTGAATTTGCTCTGTAGACTTTCACCCCAATCACGATAAAATAACTTTTAAAATTTTTTAAAAAAACATTAACTAAGCACTTACTTTGTGCCAGAGAAATATAAGACCAGGTTGGAGGTGGGGTGAGTGGAGGAGGAGCCTGAACCTTATATAATTTTGGGAGTCCTCTTTTTATTTATTTATTTATTTGTTTGTTCATTTAATTTTTATTGTGACTTGGATGGAAGTTTACAGAGCAAATTCATTTTCCATACAGCAGTTCATACACATTTTGTCTCAGGACATTGACTGCAATTTCCCTCAATGCAACAGCTCTCTTCCCACTTCCTCCCCATAGTTGTTATCTCTTCCCTGTGTCCTTCCCTTCCATGCATTCCTGCCCCGCAAGCTGTCTTCCTGTGCATATACTGCCTTTCTGTTCTGTCATCATTCATCTCTCCAAGTGTATCTACCTGATGTAAATGTTCAGCTCATATGCCTGTCTTGTTTGGCTGGAAGCCACAGGAGTGAGTTTAATTTCAGATCTGAAGGGCAGGTAGAGGCCATAGTCTCAGGGGTTTCACCAGGCTCTATCAGACCAGTAAACCTGTGTTTTGTTTTGTTTTGTTTTGAATGATTTTGAGTTTTGTTCTACATTGTTCTCCCACTCAGATCTGTTCTCCTACACAGATCTTCCTCTGACTGGTTTGACAGTGGTAGCTGAGCACCATCTAATTCTTCCGGTCTCATGGTCATATAGGCTGAGGATCACATGGTCTACCAGTCCCTTGGACTAATTGTTTCCATGTGTTTTTGGTTTTCTTTGATGGCAACTGGTTTAATCTGGCTCCTAAATTAAATAATTTTTTCCTCTGATTACCTATCATTAATGATTTAATATTGTTTGTACCAAAACCATAAAATAATTTTAAGTTGGGAAATTAATACTTTAGCAAAAACAATAAACTTAATGTATAAATAACTTCTCAGCTAGAGGTGATCAAAAGGCTCAAAACATTCCTAGCACCATCAACAAAACTATTCTATTTCACACAGAATGAAATTATCTTTCACAATAAGAAACATCCTGAATAACCAAAATAAAATCTAGCTTCTGGGCTTGTCAAAAGGGTACAGAGCTCAATGGTGATGGTCATAAAGATTTTTATTATGATTTTTAGGTGGGGGGATAGAATTACATTTTTTTAAGCTATGAAGAGTACATGATTTAACATTTTATTTTACTTTAAAGATTTAAAAATATCCCTTTATGTGAATCAAATGGGCATAGTAGTTCTGAAAGAAGAAACAGGTGAGCTTGTGGTTAATTTCAAACTGCATTACTATAAACAATTATACCATATTACCACATTTCTCAAGTGCTATTAGCTCAGCAAATTATGTAGCAAGAAAAAACCTTAAAATATATTAGAATAAAATTGTTTGAATATCATTTACTTGTAAAAACACTTTCTTTTTAAGATACAATCTCAGTAACATCTACACAACTATGAAGAAAATGAAGGATAGATATCATTAAAGACACAAAGAGCCATACAAATTATTAATGAAAAAGGGGGAAACCAATAGGGAAATTTCCTTTCACTTCTGAAGTTTTTTTTTTTTAAGGAGGGAAGGGAGAAAGGAAAGAAAGTAAGGAAAGGGTAAGGGACAGAGAGATGTTTACACAGCTCTATGTAAGTAAAAAGCAAAAGAATTATGCCATACCACAGTAATAAAGAGAGATTCATGAATTACCAGCTACAAAACTACAAAGTCAAGACAGTTATTTTAATGTTTCAGAGATCTGAATATCCAACGTGGAGGTGTTTTGTAGCTGAATAGTTTTACAAGGGGGAAAGGAAGAAAAGAAAAAATAAAATGAAGTTAACAAAAAAGTATACTTGTGAATTTGATAAAAATAAGTAGACACTGACATGCTGATTTCCAAGTTTTATGTTTAGAACATTAACAAACTTGACTGCTAAAATGAGTCTAGAGTACCATCCCCAGGGACAATGATTCAATTTTTACTAATCTTTTTTTAAATCTCCAAGATGATTCTGATAGTCAGCTTTGAGAGACAAAGAAAGACAATGTGACAAAATCAAGACTTCCAAAAGATAAAAATTATAATGGCCGAGTAGCGACTGGGACCTTAAAAGCTAGGAAGCTGCCATCTAGATGCAACAACGGGTCTCTCCTCGTCAAGAAGAAAGAAGAAAACCAAAAT
>NW_006921632.1:2233826-2237196 GCF_000298275.1 Orycteropus afer afer
AGCCACTCCTTGGAAGGAAGGTTGGGCAATCCTACTTCCGTAGTGATACTGCCTCAGAAACCCAAGGAGGGGTCGCTATGAGTCAGAGCCGACTCAACGGCACATAAAAACAACAACAACAACAAAGATGCAATGTGTAGGAAACACAACCAAGACTACTCTTAACCTTGGATTATTACTCTCAGAGCCTGCCTTCCTTTTCATATTCCATTTTTAGTGGCAATATACACAATCCAACATATATCCATTCACAGTTTCTACATGTACAGTTCAACGTACTTCACACTGTAATCCCATTTTATCTCTATTCATATTATTACATCACCATTTATACTAGCTCTGCCCCTTACAATTCTCATCTGTGCTTTAGATGAACTTGTCAGTTTGAACTCTCTATATAGATAATTCTTTATAAGAGCTCAATGCTGAAAGCAAACATTCTTTATTAATTGAACTACACTGTTGTTTAGTTTTAACAACAGCTTCAAGGGATAGTTTTGGTTCAAGATTTAAAGATTATTTCCAGGCAACTAGATGTTCCTAGTCTCAATGGATCCAGTAAATCTTGTTTCCATGTGAATTTGAAGTTTTGTTCCACATTCTCCTCTTTTGATCAGGATCCACCTTTTAAGTCCTTGATCAAAATATTCAGTAATGGTAGCTGGACATCATCCATTTCTTCTTGTCTCATAGTAAAGGAGGTAGTAGCTCATGGAGGCAATTAAATCTGTAACCATTTCCTTCTCTGGTTCCTGCTTCTCCTTCATCTGCACTTCCAGGTGAATAGAAACCAACTCTCTATCTTGGGTGGCAGCTTTAAGCTTTTAAGACCACTGGCAAGTCCTTTTTTTATTCAATGCTAGTTCAGAGAAAAGTCAGGACAAGATACACAGTTACACATATCTATCTCATGATAAAGTCATGTCATGAATATAAGAAGAACTCCTGATTTTCAAAATCTGGATGCAGCACATAAAATCCAAGGCTATGCACAGGAGATTTCTGGCAGAAACATTTTTATCTAATGTACTAGTGTTGCTATTATTGTTAAATACTGTCACACTGACTCCGACTCAGGGCAACCTTATGTACAAACATAATGTTGGCCAGTCCTGCATCATCCTCATGATCACTAACATTCTCAAGTTCATTGTTGAGGATATTATGCCAGTCTCCCTCACATCAAGAGTCTCCCACATCCTTGTCACCCCTCTAGTTCATTAAACATGATGTCTTCTTCTAGCAAATGATCTCTCCTGATGATGTATCCAAAGTAAATGGGTTGGGAAATGTTCTTTTTGTGATCCATAAGGTTTTTTCACTGGCTAATTTTAGGAAGTAGTTATTAGTGTCTGTCTTAGTTTGGAAACTCTGATGAAATCTGTCCACCATGGGTAACTGTTCTGATATTCGAAATACTGGTGGCAAAACTTCCATTATCACAGCAACACGTAAGACATCACAGTATCACAAACAGACAGGTGGTGGAATTAACTAGTAAAGCCATAAAAACCAGTAGGTAACTTAGGGTCTAAAACTCTGCCCAGTGAGTGTTACTCAAATTATCTGTGGTGAAGAACTAGTTGTTTATTTTGTTGTTTTAATTTCTAATCCTTTGAAGACTAATGCTTTTATAAAATACACTAAAATTGGGCTTAGGAGCTAGCATAACACAAAGAGGTTGGTGAGTGCCCTCCTTGGTGATCTCCAGCTGTGTTGGCATCATTCTTCGCCTGGATGTGGGAGGTTCTCAGTGCAGGGACCCCCAGTCCAAAGGACACCTTCCACTTTGGCTCTTCTTTCTTGGTGGTTGCAGTGAAGTAAATTACTTAGTATGGCTTTTCTACCCATAAGTCATTGTAAACTCAGTGGTGGAATGAACAACTGAGGAGCTCCTGATTGTAAATGTTATCCACCTGGGTTATTTCTGTTGGGTGTGGCACAACGAAATGGTATGGGAGGCTCACTCTCAGGTGCTTAGAACTCTGTTGTTACGAATGGTTGGTTTGGCCACTCTGCCAGGCTCAAAAGGAGGTCTCCTAGAGGCAGAACTCTCTCTGACTGCTGGTTGAGGAAGACGTGCTGCTGAAAGAGACACATGCTGCTGGGAAAGAGACGCAAGAGACACATGTTGCTGAGTAAGACACCGAGGGACATGCACTGCTGGGAGAGAGACTATGAGAGACTTGGCTGAGAGACAGTGGGCTAGGAGAGAGACTGAGCATTTTTCCTGAACTTGAATTGCAGCATCGTGCTTCCCTAATAAACCCCATGATGTGTGAGTTCTGTGTGGCCACTGCAGTGAATTATCGAACCCAGGAGAGAGGTGGTGGGTGCTTTGGGAGGAACGGTTGGAGAAAGGGCTGGAGGGAGGCAGCATGCCTGGCCTGGCAGGAATAGGCCTTGGGCTATTGATGGTGATTCTGCCTTCCTCTTGTGGGGTTCTAGGAGGTCAGAATATGTGGCCTCCTTGTCCTTTTTGCAGTGGTAGTCAGGTTCCTCCCTCTCTTCTTACTTCTCTTTTATCTCTTGTAAGATAAAAAGCAATGCAGCCCACACCCCCAAGGAAATGCTCTACATCAGATCACAGCTGTGACCTACTTAAGGGTACTGCATCCTATCCTGTTGTTAGGTGTTGTTGAGTTGGCTCTCATAGCAACCCTATGTACAACAGAATGAAACACACTGCCCAGTTGTGCACCATCCTCACAATCCTTGCTTCACTTGAGCCCATCGTTGCAGCCACTGTCAATCTATCTCAAAGAGGGTCTTCCCCTTTTTCGCTGACCCTCCACTTTACCCAGCATCTCACCCTAATCCTCTTATAACTGATTAGGTGAGCACAGCAGAGCACATCATGGGGGAGGAGTCCTTCATTATATAACTACCAAATTACAACATTTCATAACTGCCAAACCACTGAGAATCATGGCCCAGTCAAGTTGACACACATTTACGGAAGACACAATTCAATCCACGACAGGGACCAACTCAACTTGAGGAGAAGAATGAACATCCACAGGTCTGTCAGCTAAAGTGGAGAACTTCGTAGGAAATACATGGAAAAATATGCAGCTTTGTTAGCCTTTAGTTGTGATTTTGGTTGGGATGAATGGTAAACAAGTCACAAAATTAACAGGGAAATTCTGGAAATGACAGTTACAGAAAAGGTAAATAAGCTTTCTAAGCTTTCCACATAGCCCTAGCTAAATAGGAAATGAGCACATACACAAGGGAGACTCAAGAAGAGGCTAATAGAAAGTAAAAGTAAAGCTGGCAAGATGGCGGACTAGGCAGAAAGACTGCATAGACCCTCTTCAACAAAGAAAAGGGAAACCAATTAACACAGACACAGAAGATAATCCTGGAC
>NW_006921632.1:2240641-2245013 GCF_000298275.1 Orycteropus afer afer
TAAATTGTGGTAAATGTCATGAGACAAAGTATATGTAAACTGCTATATGGAAAGTGAATTTGCTCTGTAAATCTTCACCCAAATCACAATAATAAAAAAGAAAGTAAAAGTCGAAGCAGACAAGAATTGTATGAACTCTGAATGTGCTACATAGCCCATGCAGATCAACTGATAGAGAATAACCTTACAAGCTTGAAATGTTTGAGTACAACCTCTGCCAAAATCATTGGATGAGCCATCTGAGACACAACTATTGGTCTCTACTTGTCAGGAGCAAAAAAGAAAGAAAGAAACCAAAGTCTCAGAGAAGAAACTTGTCTATAGAGCTAATAGCCTATATGAACCACAGCCTCATCTACCCTAAGACCAAAATAACTACATGGTACCCAGCTACATACAGACCACTCTGATCAGAACCACAATAGATGGACCTTTACAGAATGGGAAGAAAATACAGAACACAAAAGTCCAGACTTACTGGACTAGTTGAGACTAAAGGAGTACCTGAGACTATTACCTTGAGATACTCTTTAAACCTTCAATTGAAACCATCCTGAGATCACCTTTTAGTGAAATAACAAGAGTGACACACAAAATAACTTACCCATGAGTACAGTGCTGTATTAAAAAGCTACCTATGTAAGACAAAAAGGTCGATAATTACTCTAAAGTAAAGATGAGAAGATAAGGGAACAGGGAAACAAGAATACTAAAAAATGGGACAACCAGAACACAATTCAAAAGAATACTGTGAAAAATGTAATTAATGTAATTAAACAATTTATATTGAAATTATCAACTGGGAACGTAATTTACTTTGTAAACTTTCTCTGAAAACACAAAAAATCATTTTTTTAAAAAATCACTGGCTGAAACAATAGATAGGTATATAGGGTGAATATTTACATCAGGTAGATACACTCCTTAGAGTGATCAATCATGGCAAAGTAGAAGCCAGTGTTTGCACCAGGGATAGCTTGGGGCGGGGGCAGGAATGCACAGGAAGGAAGGACATAGGGAAGAGGTAACTATAGGGAGGAAGTGGGAGGAGAGCTGCTATACTGTGGGGAATTGCGGTCAATATCATGAAACAAAATGTATATGAACTGCTGTATGGAAAATGAATTTGCTCTGTAAACTTTCATCCAAATCACAATAAAAAGAAAAATTTTTTTAAAAAAGGAAGTTACAGAGAGAGTTGCTTATGTTTGAATCCCAGCTTAACAACTCACCAGCTATGTGTCTTGGGCCAAGTTACCTGACCTCTTTGGGACTCAGGCTTCTGATTTATAAAATGAAGATGTTAGCAGTATCTATCTCACAGGGCCATGGGAAAGATTATGTGAGACAGCGGTGGGCAAACTATACCCCATGAGCTAAATTCAGCCTGCCACCTCTTTTTGTACTACCCACGTGCTTTTTACATTTTAAATGGCTGGGGGAAAAAAATCAAAAGTGGAATAATATTTTGTGATGTGAAAATCATATGAAATTCAAATTTCAATGTCCACAAATAAAGGCTTATTGGAACACAGTCAAAAGGAGCTCTGGTAGTGCCTAAGGCTAACCAGAAGGCTGGTGGTTCACACCCACCAGTCACTCCTCAGAAGGAAGGTTGAGCAATCTACTTCCATAGTGATACCACCTCGGAAACCCAAGGAGGGTCGGCTATGAGTCAGGTCCAACTCAACAGCACAGAACAACAACACCACCACCACTTGACTTAAGGAGTTATCCCTAAACAGTCTCCCAGCCTCCCTGGTCTCTCCCCTTTTCAATGCGTCCCATCAGTGCATAAACTTATTGACACAAAGATTTTATCAAATCATTACTCTCTTCACAAATGTCCTTCATCTTCCCAATTCCTAGAGAACAGAGTTGAAAGTTATCAGGCTTGACAGTCAATGCTCACCATATTGACTTCATCCTCTGCTTATCCAACTTTATCTCCCACTACTCTACTCTTTCAAATTCTCATAAAACCAATCTCACAGAATCCCAAGTACCTTATTTTCAGTCCCTAAATTGGGACCTTAACAATGCCTGGAGATCTTACGAAGTTCTCTACTTCAGTCTTAGTGTGGCAGTTATTTTATATCTTTTCCACTATCCTCAAAAGGAACTCTGGTTCAAACTCACCAGCCACTTCAAGGATAAAGAGGCAGTCTACTTCACTGAAGATTTACAACTTGGAAATCCTGTGGGGCGGTTCTACTCTGTCCTATAGTATTCACTGTGACTCAGGATCTAGGCTGTGGGTTTCTTAGTTTACTATCCTCAAACATCCAATTCTCTTCTATCCTCACATTTTCAATTCATGACTTCAATCATAATCCAGAGAGAAAATAGTAGTCACTAGCAGGGTAATACTTTTAATTTCCTGTTAACATATCTGTAAAATAATTATCTGTATCTGCACCTATCTTCTCCACTTCCCTCCTGTTGCAATGATGGAAGCACATTCCCTATCAAAGGCTCCTCATTCAAGCATGCACTTCATCTCCATCCTTTTTGTCTTTGAAGATAACTCACACATCACTCTGATTAGACACTCAGTATTTTCAGCCTTTCCCTTTAATACTACTCACTGGTAAACATCCTCCAATATCTCCAACTATAGAAGAAAAGCTTCTCATGATTTCCTAACTCCTTCTAGCTATTTCCTTTTTATTCCCTTTCTCCAAAAAGATCTGTGAAAAGGATTGTTTGCAGTTTCCATTTCTTCACATAAGTCTTCTTGTTAAAATTCAAAGATATATACAAATTAAAAAGTGAAAGTTGCTCTATATATCTTCCCTCAGTATCATTCCTGTGCCATTATTAAGTTTGATGTATACCATTCCAGACACTTTTTTCCATGCATCTTTCCACTTCCTCACATATAAACTTGTTAAAATTCAAGTACAAATACAAAACTAAAAAGTGAAAGCTGCCTTTTATTCTTAATATCATTGTTAAGGTCGATGTATATCCTTCCAAACATTCTTCTATGGATCTATAAGCTTTCACAAGTTGATCATGCTTTTGTTTTAACATAATGTATTGATTTGCAACTCACATTTTTCATTGAATGACAGTATGATGAATATTAATGCATGTCACTATGTGCTTGAACAATTTCTCTTAGAAAGATCAGCACGAAGCCGGTCCCCATGAGGCGCAGGTTAAAGATGCCCCAAATGTCCAAACTACCATGCCACTCCATCATTTCAGACATTAACTCCTCCTCCTCCTCCCAGTAATTTCCCCAGTCTTAGGGTTCTGTATTTCGCTGTAACACCTCACAGAACTCACAGACCCCAAGGGTTCGTCTCACGTAGTAGTGGTGGAGGCTGGCAGGCTGGCGAGTCCCAGGTCCGTGAGTAGGTCTGGCGGATCCTCCCAACTCTCGGGGTTTGAGGAACCTCGATCAGCAGATCAGATGATGGCTGCTGTCCCAAATCCAGGGATAAAATGAGCATGATCCAAGACACAAAGCCGGAGCAAGAGGAGAGCGAATCTTCCCAGGAGATTCGAAGTATACCCTCAGGGAAGCTAAGAGTGGTGATTTGAATAATACCCTCCAGCAAGGCAGGACTCAAGATACATTCCACCTGCATTGCCCCAACAGAATGAACCTAAATCCCATCACAGAGTTGCCAGTCATTATAGGGAATGATTACTACCAGCTGCCCAGCCAAGTTGATACCTGACCTTAACTACCACACCACCCCAAACAGGCATGGATAATGGGATTTATAAAACATCACAGAATGGAGGACAATGGCTAGAAGGGCCACATCAAGCAATTCACTGCACTATGTATTACGCTACCTGTTTTTTTAAACATAGTACATAGCATCTACACTACAGTGTGATATTATAGGATGTACCATAACTAATTTAGCCATTTGCATATTGACTGGCATTTACACTTTTCTACAATAAGTAATGTTTCCAAAAAAAAAAAAAAAAAACCCACTGCCATCAAATCAATCTTGACTCACAGTGATCCTACAGAACAGAGCAGAACTGCCCCCATAGGGTTTCCAAGGCTATAAATCTCTGTGGAAGCAGACTGTCACATCTTTCTACCATGGAGTGGCTACTGGGTTGGAACCACTGACCTTCTGGTTAACAGCCAAGTGCTTTAACCACTGTACCATCAGGGTTCCTTACATAATGTTTTTGTACTATCTTATAAGTACATTTTTTACATCTATTCAAGTTTTTTTTTTTTAATATATATTTTTTTATTGTGATTTGGGTGAAGATTTAGAGAGCAAATTCACTCTCCATACAGCAGTTCACATATACTTTGTCTCATGTCATTGACCACAGTTTACCACAATGCAACAGCTCCCCTCCAACTTCCTCCCCATAGTTACCACTT
>NW_006921632.1:2250448-2255228 GCF_000298275.1 Orycteropus afer afer
AATAATAAAAAGAACAAAGGTATTAATAATATTAGTTGGTTTGAAACGGACAAATACAAGCAAACTAATAACTGGGAAAAAGAAAGCAAAAAAGAAAAAAATTAAAAAGAAAGAAAAAGAAAAATAATCGGAGGAGGACTGCGTAGGGCACCCTGGCTCCGTCTGAGCACACAGGCTGTGATGGAGTTCTTGTGGGCCCAGAAGGCAGGTGGGAGTGGGGATGGCCACACCTCCCTTCACCAAGCGGGTGTAGGGTGTAGTAACAAGAAGAATGTCGTACCTTTTCAGTCTTGCAGACCCTGAGTGTCCTTGGGGTTGCAGGAAAGCAGAACTTGATCTTAAGCCCCAGAAATCTGCGAGAGCACTGTCTCTTTAAATATCCAAAACAGTCAAGCCGCTTTTTAAATCTTCAAACTGGCGGGGCCCTCCGGACTGGCAAAAGTCCACAGCTCAGCCCACCCTTCTCTTCACCTTCCCCGTTTGTTCCCCAGCCACTGTACGCAGTCCTCCATTTAGTCCCTGGCTAGCAGGGGATTTTTAGGTTAATTCTTAAGTCCTGCCACCACAGGATTCTGCGAGAGCGCTGTCTCTTTAAATATCCAAAATAGTCAAGCCGCTTTTTAAACGTACAAAATGGCAGCGTCCTCCAGACCGGCAAAGGTCCGCAGCTCAGCCCATCTTTCTCTTCACCTTCTCTTTTTGTTCCCCAGCCACTGTGCACAGTCCGTGCAGTCCCTGGCTAGCAGGGTGATTTTTAGGTCCTACCGCCACTTGAGAATGTCCAAGTCGTTTGTGCCATCAGGGGCGCTCAGGTCCCTGCCCAACTGCAGCTCTGTATATCTCCTTTTTTGGTATTTTCACGCAAATTTTTCTGCTAGTTGGGGTTTAGTCTACTTCTGTATCCTTCCCTTCAAGGCTCAGGGGTCCAAGATTAACTTCTGTGTCTGTGTCAATTGGTTTCCCTTTTCTTTGTTGAAGAGGATCTGTGCAGTCCTTCTACCTAATCCGCCATCTTCCACTCTCTCCCCTCTTCAAGTATTTTTATAAGCCATATTCCCAGAAATAGAATTATTAATTCAAAGTATATCTGATACTCCCAAGTTATCTCCAAATGACTGTTATTAGTTTATAGCCTTCAACAACCCTACGAGAACACCCAAATGCCTACTGCTTTGCCAACATTTAGTATTAAATTTTTAAAGAGTCCAACAATCAAGTAAGAAAAATGGAATCATTACCTTTCTCTTTTAGAATAGGAGCTCTTAATGTTTCAACTATACTGATCTTTTTTATTCGTGTTGTAACTAATTTCTACCAATCTGTCTCTGCTTTTAAATTGGTTTTTAGTTCTCCAGATAAAAGTTTTGTTTTTGTTTCTCTTCTCATTTTAGGTAGTCAAATTTGTTAAACTTTTTTTTAATGCCTTTTGGATCTTGGCTAAGAAAGGCCTTCCCACACTATTATTATTAAGATACTACATTTAATCCTAGTATTTCTATTACTATGTTTTTTGTCCTAAGGGGTCAGGCAGTAATTATTTTAGCCTTTGTTGGTCACATGACCTCTGTAATAACTATTCATCCCTGTCATCACAGCAGAAAAGCAGTCACAGTATGTAAATTAATATAGTTTGCCAACTCCTGAGTTCCACCATTAAGCATCTGGTTATTTCTATTGGGGGTGGGTGTGAGATAGGTATCCAATTTATTATTTTCCAATTGAACAGTCAATTATCTCAACTACAAAAGCAGCATCCTTTTCCCATTGCATTGAAAAACTCCTTTACCATATAATACATTCCCTTATATAGAAATCTGTTTCTGGAATCTCTATATTCATTAATCTCTGTTCCTAAAACCAAACCATACTGCTTTAATTATCACAGTTTTAATGTGTATTTTGTTATCTGATAGATCAACTGCCCTTTTAAACTTTTCTTACTATTCTTGCTTATCCACTTTTCCACATGAACTTTAAAACCAGATTGAGATCCATAAAAATTCTAGTAAGATTCTGCCTGAAGGTGCATGTATTGTCCAGATAAATTTGAGGACATTAATTGTCTCAGAGACTTCTCCAGCAGAAATGATTTAAATTATTTAATGTTTACTAATAAAAATGTCTATGTTCCCAGGAGTTTTATTGGAAGATACTTTATTTTCCTTAGCTCTTAACACACATAGCATCCAACTTTCTAAGATATTTTATTTTCAAAGTAACAGTTTAAATTCTCATTTATTTTTCTATTCTAATCAGCATATAAGTTCACAATACAATTCTACAAAGACTTGACTACATTTATTGTTTCCATTTTCTCCTCCCACTCACTCTTTTATTTACTACTTTTTGAAACTGACCTCAAGGTCTACAAATTTGTAAATACAGTCAATACTTTTCAATCTTTATCTTACATGACCTATTTGTATCATTTGCCACTGTGACCATTTCTCCTTACTGACACGCTCCTTCCCTTAGTTTATAAGACACTTTCTCCTGGTTTGCTTCCACCCTCTCTTAGTCTTCTTGAGAGGATCTTAGAGCTCCATCTTAGATCTTCTTCTTTGCATAAAACTGCTGTGTACTCTCATGTTTTAAATGACCATTTATATGCTGTACAGTACAACAAATCTATGTTTCTAGCCCAGACCTATTTCTGAGCTTTAGATCCAAATTCAACTAAACATCTTCATTTAAATGTCCTACATTCATCATTTCAGACATTGGATACAGTTGTGTCTGAAAGACAGGCACATGTCCAAAACTAGATTCAACATCTCCCTTAGCCACAAGGAAATCTCCTGTCGTCTCACTCTTAGTGAACAGACCACTAACTGCTAGATTAGAAATCTGCATATTCTTCCTGTCATCCTCCAACATGCGATTAAATTCTATTTATTAAATATGATCTCAATCCACCCCCTAGATTCACACTGTCAATACTCTATAGTCATCATCTCATCATATCAGATTCTTAACAGGTCTCTTCCTGAGAATTTTCCATTTCACCACTCCTTCCAAACCATCTATACTGCAGCCACAGCTGCATTTAAAAAAAGCAGTACCTGATCATATCTATCATTAGCTTCCTAATGTCCCTTGGAAATTATTGTAACAAGGGTTACAAAGCTCTACAGTATGATCCGGGCTCTGCATACTTCTGTAGCACTGTCTCTGACTGCCCCCCACCGTAATAAATTTCTTTTGGTCATTCACAGGCACAACTTCTAGTCCTTTTAACGTTATGGTCCTAGAGCATTTTTCCCTCACCACTCTGCCTGGCTTGACTAACTCTTATTCAATGTTTAGATTTCAGCATAAACATCAAGTCCAGAATAGCTGCCTAGTATGTATGTTTCTTCACTCCCATTTACTCACCTATTGAAGCATTTATCACTTACATTTTCACTTCTTGTTTTATTATCTGCCTCTAGCTCAAAACTGGGAACTGGAAAGGGAAGGCCGGGTAGCGGCAGCAGATGGCTTTTTGGAGGGCCGGAACTGGTAGCGTATAGTGGATAACTTTGTGTGTCAACTTGGCTGGGCCTGGCTGAGTAGCTGGGCAGCTGGAGGTAGTTATTCCACATGGTGAGATTGGTAATGAACTCCATGGTGGAATCTACTGCAGCAGCTGAGTAGGTGCTTTGGGTATGTGGTCTGCTTCCTGTATATAAGAAACAGCTTTGGGAATGGTCTCTAGTTAATGGCACGCTTGAATCCTGCACGTAGCTGTGTCATCGTTCAGCAGCCTGCCATGTTGTGCTGACCTTGGGACTTCCAAAAGACTTGAATTAATGGCCTGCCGAGTGGTTTGGTAACATCAAGACTGTGCCTTTTTACTTGTCAACCTCGGATTTGTCAGCCTGAGCAGCCATAAGCTGAGTGAAGAAGCTTCAGTGGGCTGAAGGCAGGAGGCAGAGCTGAAGCCCAAGGTTGAGGGGCTTTCATCCAGCCCCTAAAGCCTGGCACTTTGAACTCAGCCTTAAAACCTCCAAACTGTAAGAGAATAAGCTACTGTTTGTTCAAGCAATCCCATTTTTAGTACAGTCTTGTCAGAGCAGCACTAGGTCACGAGAACATAGGGGAAGGCTGGGAAGCAGTGGAAGACGGCTTGTTGGTGGGTCAGAACTGGGAGGAGAAGGCTGGAAAGTGGCAGCAGACGGCTTTTTGGAGGGCTAAAACTGGTAGGGAGGCTGGGAAGCAGTGGCAGATGCCTTTTGGAGGGCCACAACAGGTGGGGGAGGCCAGGAAGCGGGAGTGGAGCAGTTTGGAACAGGTAAGGGAGACGAACTTGTCTGTCAGTTTGTTGTCCTGTGGTGGCTTGTGTGTTGCTGTAAGGCTAGATGCTATGCCACCAGTGTTTCAAGTGCCAATGGGATTACCCATTGGTGGACAGGTTTCAGCAAAGTTTCCACATTGAGAGAGACTTAGAACGAAGAGGCCATCCAATTCTCAAAGAATTGCCCAGTGAAAACCTTATGAAAACGGTGAAACACTGTCTGATATATTACTGAATAATAGCCCTGAAACATTATCTGATATAGTGCCAGAAGATGAGCCCCTCAAGTCATAAGGCACTCAAAATATGACTAGGAAAGAGCTGCCTCCTCAGAATATTGCTGCTGCTGCTGTTGTTATGTACCATCGAGTCAACCCAACTCATAGAGATCCCTCCTTGGGTTTCTGAGGCGGTATCACTGCGGAAGTAGATTGCCCAACCTTCCTTCTGAGGAGTGGCTGGTGGGTTTGAACCACCAGCCTTCTGGTTAGCAGTCAAGTCCCT
>NW_006921632.1:2255408-2262298 GCF_000298275.1 Orycteropus afer afer
AATTGGAAGTTGTCAAAAATGAAATGGAAGGCATAAAGATTGATATCCTAGGCATTAGTGAGCTGAAATGGACTGGTTTTGGCCATTTTGAATCAGACGACCATATGACCTACTATGCCGGGAATGACATATTGAAGAGGAATGGCATGGCATTCATCATCACAAAGAAAGTTTCAACATCTATCCTGAAGTACAATGCTGTCAGTAATAGAATAATATCCATACGCCTACAAGGAAGACCCGTTAATACTATTATTATTCAAATTTATGCACCATCCACCAAAGCCAAAGATGAGGAAATTGAACATTTTTATCAACTTCTGCAGTCTGAAATCTACGAAACACGCATTCAAGATGTGTTAATTATCACTAGTGACTGGAATGCAAAAGTTGGAAATAAAGAAGAATCACCAGTAGTTGGAAAATATAGTCGTGGTGATAGAAATGACACTAGAGATCACATGATAGCATTTTGCAAGACCAGTGGCTTACTCATTGCAAATACCATTTTTCAACAGCACATTTAAATGGCAGCTACATGCATGGACTTCACCAGATGGAGTACACAGGAATCAGATTGACTACATTTGTGGCAAGAGGTGATGGAGGAGCTTAGTATCTTCAGCCAAAACAAGGCCAGGAGCTGATTGTAGAACAGACCATCAACTGCTCATATGCAAGGTCAAGCTGAAACTGAAGACAATTAAAAGAAGTATACGAGACCCAAAATATGACCTTGATTACATCCCTCCTGAATTTAGAGACCATCTAAAGAATAGATTTGATGTACTGAACACCAGTGCCTGAAAACCAGAAAACTGTGGGATGACACCAAGAACGTTATCCATGAAGAAAGCAAAACATCATTAAAAAGACAGAAAAGGAAGAAAAGACCAAAGTGGATGTTAGAGGAGACTCTGAAACTTGCCTTTGAACAAAGAGTAGCAAGCAAATGGAAGAATCAACAGGATAAAAGAGGTGAACAGAAGATTTCAAAGAGCAGATTGAGAAGACAAGGTCAATTATAATGAAATGTGCCAAGAGCTGGAGTTAGAAAACCAAAAGGGAAGAACATTTCTCAAGCTGAAAGAACTGAAGAAAAAATGTAAGCCTTGAGTTTCAATACTGAAAGATTCCATGGGCAATATGTTGAATGATGCAGGAAACATCAAAAGAAGATGGATGGAATACACAGAGTCACTATATCAAAAAGAATTGATAGATGATCATCCATTTCAGGAGGTGGCATACGTTCAAGAACCAATGGTACTGAAGGAAGAAATCAAAGCTGCACTGAAGGAACTGGTGAAAAACAAGGCTCCAGGAATTGACGGAATACCCATTCAGATGTTTCAACAAACAGATGCCACACTGGAGGCACTCACTCAGCTATGCCAAGAGATTTGGAAGACAGCTAGCTACCTGGCCAACTGACTGGAAGAGATCCATATCTGAACCCACTGCACAGAAAGGTGATCCCACACAACGTGGAAATTATCAAATGATATCACTGATATCACACACAAGTAAAATCTTACTGAAGATAATTCAAAAACAGTTGCAGCAGTTTATTGACAGAGAACTTCCAGAAATGCAAGCTGGATTCAGAAGGGGATGTGGAGCGAGGGACACCACAGCTAATGTCAGATGGATCTTGCCTCAAAGCAAGAAAAGATGTTTACTTGTGCGACTATGCAAAGGCATCCAAGTGTGGTGATCCTAACAAATTGTGGATAACACTGAGAACAATGAGAATTCTAGAACACTTAATTGTACTCATGAGGAACCTGTGCATAGACCAGGAGGCTGTCATTCAAACAGAACAAGGGGATACTGCACGGTTTACAGTCAGGAAGGGAGTGCATCAGAGTTGTATCCTTTCACCATACTTATTCAATCTGTATGCTGAGCAAATATCCGAGAAGCTGGACTATATGAAGAATGTGACATCAAGATTGGAGGGAGGCTTATTAACAACCTATGATATGCAGACACAACATTGCTTGCTGAAAGTGAGAATGACTTGGAGCACTTACTGATGAAGATTAAAGACTATAGTCTAGAGTACGAATTACATATCAATATAAAGAAAAAAAAATTCTTACAACTGGACCAATAAGCAGCATCACGATAGAAAGAGAAAAGACTGAAGTTGTCAAAGACTTCGTATCACTTGGTTCTACAACCAACACCAATGGAAGCAGCAGTCAAGACATCAAAAGATGAATTGCATTGGGTAATCTGTTGCAAAAGACCTCTTTCAACTGCTGAAGAGCAAATATATCTCCTTGAAGACTAAAATGCACCTAATTCAAGCCATGGTACTTTCCATCGCATCATATGCTTTTAAGAGCTGGACAATGAATAAGGAAGACTGAAGAAGAGTTGATGCTTCTGAGTTGTAGTGTTGGCGAAGAATGCTGATATGTAAATATATGAAAGGACAGAAAAATTAACGCTATTCCTCTACTTGTGACATGAAGAATCAGTTCAATTTAAATTTTTCACTAGGGAATGTTAATAAACTTATCCATGCACAAAAGCACTAGAGAGGGCATTCTTTTTGGCCAGCATCTCTACTCCATTTTCTTCTAGGAAAAGAAAATACCATCCTTTACTATGGAAAACTCATTCCATATTCTTCTGGTAAAGTAGACTCTACCAGTCCCTGGACTGGTCATATAACCAATGCCTAGATAGTTAGAAAACTCCATTCCCCTGGCCAAGATGATTGGTTTGAGAATGGGCACATGATTTAAATGGGGTCAAAGATTATTACCCAGGACTTTCCTGCCAAAATTATTATTGAGAGTCACCTCTTTCCCTGAATTTGCTAACCTAGGATGTGAGACGAGAGATTGACAGCTGAAGAATTGGTCTATACAAAATAGACAAAAATAAACAGAATTAAGGGATGAAAAGATAATGAATTTAGCTGTATTTAAAAGCCAGATGTGCCCTTTTAACTTCCAGTTATCTGCCAATGTATTTATTTCTTCTTTGTTGCTCAAGCTAGTTTGATTTAAAATTTTAATTTGATTTAGAGATCTGGTGCCTAAGGCATTTGACTGCTAAACAGAAGGCCGGTGGTTCAAACCCACCAGCTGCTCCTCGGAAGGAAGACTGGGCAATGTACTTCCATAGAGATATTGCCTAGGAAGCCCAAGGACAGGTTGCTATTCGTTGAATCAACTTGATAGCAGTTGAGTCAGACCACACTCAAAAATGGATATTTTCCTTCCATTTGCTGGTGATAAATTATTTAAGCTAAGAATCCTGGGCAGGGGGTGGGAAGCAAAACTCACTGCTGTCAAGTCGTTTCTGACTCACAGCAACCCTTCCTTGGGTTTCCAATGCAGTATATCTCTACGGAAGTAGATTGCCCAGTCTTCCTTTCGAGGAGCGGCTGGTGGGTTTCAACCTTCAGCCTTCTGGTTAGCAGTCAAATGCCTTAGGCACTACACCCCCAGAGCTCCCAAGAATCTTGAAGGAACTCTAATTTCATCTTGTACTAACCAGTTTTAATAATAACTAAAGCAAATATATCTTCACTGACATACATTTCAGAAACACAAAGCTATATAGAATAAAAAGTATAACTCACTAAAAATGAAAGTTTGTAAATAAGATGATACTGGAAAACAAAAAATATCACAATGCCTCTCTTTTTAAGGTATTTAAACCTAAACTGGAAAAGTCAGTATAATTACACAATATTCAGATTTACACAACCAAAAGCAATGAAATTTTAAACACATAAATGAAATAAAATTTTATAAGCAATTTATATTTTTTGGTTCAAATATCATGTATACATAGATTTCTTTCAGAGAAAGTTCTACCAACATATGAGCTTTTCTTATTCCCAACTAAGTGTAAATTCAGGCTAAGTTCAATTTGTCAGCACTTAATGTCTGTGATGTGACCTAAAATTTAGATTCACTTTACAGTAATTAGACACAAATTATAAAGAGCAATTATTTTTTTGAAAGCTCTGGCAAAACACATGGAAAACAAAAAGCTCTCTAGTTTTAAAAAAGTCAAAGGGCAATGTGCTGAAGTTAAACTTTTTAAGGATAAATTAAATGCTCAATTTTTAAAATGAAATTATTTTATTTTCAAGTCCAGGATCCTATTTTTATCATAGCATTTCTCATTTGCAGTAGGAAAACAGATGTTCAATGTTTAAAGCGTAAATGGAAAAGAAACCAAACTGAATTATGATGACTAAGAAACAAACTTGGGCAAAAAGCTTTTTAGTTGATAAATCTCATTCCATAGAACAGTTTGGCTTCTTTAGTAATCTAATGATTCCTTAGAGCTCAAGTTTTCAGCATATAGCTTTACTATATAATGAAACCATAGCCTTCAAAATCACAACAAACTCTGGTATATCATTTTCTTATCATAATGAGATTTTAAACTATCAAATCAAAATTAAGTTTAATAGCATTTCCCTCATATTCAACACATTAGACTTGAATCTATAGCTTTTTTTTAAATTAAATATTATCTTTAAAGACTAAATGAGGGCTAAAAGCCAAGATAGGTAAAGGGGGTCTTTTAATAAGCATGTTTCAGTTTTATACAATAGTTCTCAAACTATTGTTTAAAGCTGTTCCTTTAAATTTTTGCAGCTATTCTAGAGAAACTGAAACAGGGAGTTTTACAGAGTCTTTGTTGTCCTTTCCCTCCCTGTAACTATTCTTGATACTTCCTGTCTCTCTGCACCTTAAATTTTACTTTAACAATCCCGGAAGGAAAACTAAAGAAGGAAACAAAAACTGGAAGCATTTACTCTTGCTCCACTTCCTGTCTCCAAGGAAATGTCAACTCACAGAACACAAAATATCCTGCAGTAGGTTATCTCCTACAAGATCCCCTTAACATATGCTCATTCTCCAACAAGTGCAGTTGCAAGATGAATTTGGCTTTCCTGCAAGCGTATTCCAATTTAGTTAAGTGCACAATAGTAGAAAACCACTGTTAAATTAATATTCAGCATTCCACTACAGAATCATTTCTGAATTTTATAACTACTCTAAATCAGTAATTCCTAGACAACTAATATACAAAGCTGCAATCTCATAGCCCAAAGAACACGTAGAAAGTTAAAGACACAATGAATAAAAGCTATGAGTTCTATATTCTTCTAAAATTAATCGCAGTGACACAAAAAGATGAAATTACAATTATAACTATCAGTATTACTGTACTGGGTAAGGTAAAGTAGAACTACTGAAAAACACTATTAAAAGAACAGTTTTTAAATATACCAATATGAATAGGAATCATTACTTCACAATAGGGCTTTTAAAAATGTATGCCCACATGTAATCTTACCCTTCTGACTTTGTTTCCTAGACATTGCAGTATCTTTGATCTCAAAAAAATACAGAAGAAAAGAATCCTTTTCTTTGTCTGGATTGAATGTTGATATTATCTCTGATTTTAAAAGTAGGCAACAGAAGTCTGTAGTTGGAAGTGACAATTACAAAATCCTGGTTGCTCGAAATTCTGCTCACTAGTTGTTATTTCCTTTCCCTCTTTAATATCAACTTCTTGTCAGGAAATATGATTGCAGACATTCATGTCTTTTTCCAGGGAGATTCTAGAGGGAAAAACACAAACACATATTCATAGTTACCATAGTGGCTATCTGTAGGAAATTTCTAAGAGACAAATGCAGGTCTTATATATGTACTCTTCTTTAAAAAAACAAATTATTTTTAAAAAAAAGGATTCTAAAAAGAATGTAGCTATTAAAAAGCAGAATTTTTCTCCTTAAGAAACTTTAATCTTAGAATGAGACCATTTTCTTTGTTCAGAAAGAATGTTTCCTTAGTCTTATCGTTTGTATTTATCTCAAATATTTTAATCCCCATCTCTGCTCCACACACTAAAATAGCAGTAATGCTTGCTTTCTTCCATCCCAAAGGCATCCTTCCCATTATCTCCTAACACTCCCTAAGATCTTTCTTACCATCTGCTCTTCCAGTTCAAATCAATGGCTTTTTTCTTCCTCCCCAAATTCTTCTAGCTAACCTTTCCTCAGGTTTCTCACCTCAAAGCAGGGCAGAGTAGGGGTGGGGCACAAAGAAATTTTAATGAGGACAACTGAAGTATCAAAATTTGGATTAGTCCATACTGCAAAAGGCTTCTATAATTTGTAAAGATATGACTGTTATTTTTTCCTTATTACCAAACATTTTAAAGATACATGTCTAAGATTTCTGGGTAAAGAAAGCATGATGAGAATCACAGAACTCATACCTGGATACCTCACAGAAAACATATTTTACAAAATGCAACCCAAGAAGGAAAGAGGAAGATGGCGGACTAGGCAGAAGAACTGCACAGACCCTCTTCAACAAAGAAAAGGGAAACCAATTAACACAGACACAGAAGATAATCATGCATCCCTGAGCCTTGAAGGGAAGAATACAAAAGTGGACTAAACATCAACTAGCAGAAGACGTTGAGTGAAAATACCAAAAAAGGAGACACACGGAGCTGCGCTCTGGCAGCGACCAGAGCGAACCTGAAGGCACAGACGGCACAGACTGCTTGGAGATTTCCGAGTGGTGGTAGAACCTAAGAATTAACCTAAAAATCAACCCTGCTAGCCAGGGACTGCACAGAGGACTGTGCACGGTAGCTGGGGAACAAACGGAGAAGGTGAAGAGAAAGGTGGGCTGAGCTGTGGACTTTTGCTGATCCGGAGGGCGCAGCCATTTTGTAGGTTTAAAAAGTGGCTTGACTATTTTGGATAGTTAAAGAGACAGCACTCTCGCAGATTCCTGTGGTGGTAGGACTTAAGAATTAACCTAAAAATCACCCTGCTAGCCAGAGACTGCACGGAGGACTGTGCACGGTGGCTGGGGAACAAA
>NW_006921632.1:2265812-2270341 GCF_000298275.1 Orycteropus afer afer
TGTGGTAAACTGTGGTCAATGACATGAGACAAAATATATGTGAACTGCTGTATGGAAAGTGAATTTGCTCTGTAAATCTTCACCCAAATCACAATCAATCAATCAATCAATCAATAGAAGGAAAGAGGAGTAATCTTACATGAAATGCTTTACAATGTGGAGAAAAGAGAATGAAGGGATGAGTAGATAGTCCTAGAAAGGCTAAGAAAAATCCATCAAGAATAGGAGTCCCTACAAACCACTATGGGACCACAAGAGTGGCAAGATGACCCTCCAGGGCTTCAGCCTAACCAGGAGAACCTATCAAAGTTGTGGGACCACGTGGAACATATTCCGGGCAGTGGGCCCTGACAGAAGACAGATTTACAAAAAAAAGACAGAATTCAGATTACCAAAAATTTAGATTACTAAACTTTCTCTTCACTGGCAAATCCTTTTCTACCCTCCTGCTCTGATCTTAAATAAAAGAGGATGAAAGCAACACCCAACTCCAAGCTAAAGCTGTTGACCAGGGGTGGGAAGAGACAGGTCTCAGATAAGGTGGGAGACGTATCAAGAATATTCATCTATACTCTGTTGTTGTTGTTGTTGTTGTTGTTGTTGTTGTTATGTGCCGTCGAGTCGGCCCCAACTCATAGCGACCCCTCCTTGGGTTTCCGAGGCAGTATCACGATGGAAGTAGGATTGCCCAACCTTCCTTCCGAGGAGTGGCTGGTGGGTTTGAACCGCCAGCCTTCTGGTTAGCAGTCAAGTGCTTTAGCCACTATGCTACCTATACTCTGTAGGTACTAACAAAAGGTGTGAACAGACCTGACCCCAGAAAACATAAAGAAGATAAAGACAAATGATACAGAAACTATGAAACTTTTATTAACAAGAGTGAGAGACAGAAAGAAGAAAGTAACATGCAATAGATGAATAATCCAATCAGAAAGACAATATAACCTCAAAAAATCAAAAGCAGATTTCTCCTTCAATACTTATTTGAGTATTTCAAGTAAGGATCTGAAATCAATATAAATTAGAAAATAAACGATAAAAACAGAATGAAAAGAAAGCACATCACAAAGCTAAAGAAAAACTGAAAAAAACACCAACATTATGGATCTGATAATTAAGAAAAAGAACAGATGAAAACAGAATAAATGAAATGGAGGAAAGTCATCAGAAGGGGAAAAAACAGACCAATTAAAACATATTATTAGAGTATAAAACTGATCCAAACTAAGGATAAATGAAATACCTAAAACAGAAAAATATTTGTAGGTTATAGGAAATTTCCCTTGAAATAAAGACCTGAATCTCTTGATTCCCACTTCCAGTCCATTACAGAAAATTCTATCTGTTCTACCTTTAAAATACATCCAGAACCAGACCACTTCTTACCATTTCCACTGCTAATACCTTCATTTAAGCCACACTCATTTCTCACCTATATTGCTGTACTCATTACTGTAATCCCTGAGTCTTCTATTCTGCCACTCTCCAGCTTCTACCTCACTGTAGCTGCTTTTAAAATGTAACACAGATTATGCCCTGCCCCTATTGTTCAAAGCCCACCAGCAGCACCCTATTTCAAAGTAAAAGCCCAAAAGATCCTTAAGTGTTCTAATACCCTACCTCTTATCCCACCCCCATCCCCTTTAAGGAGCTCTGGGGGTGTAGTGGGTAAGGCATTTGGCTGCTACCAGATGGTCGTTGGTTCAAACCCACCAGATGTTCTGCAGGAGGAAGATGAGGCAACCTACATCATAAAGATTTACAGCCTTTTAAACCCTATGGGGATCATTATAATTCAGAATCTACTTACTCTATAGCAGTGGGTGTGTTTTTTTGAATCCCCCTTTTATCTCTCTGACTTTGTTTTCTACTACTATCCCCTCATGTACTCCACTCCAACCACACTGGTCCTCTTACTGTCCCTTTTACACTCAAGGTAGGTTCTCACCTTAGGACCCGTGCTCCGTTTGTCAGGAATGTTCTTCCCTTAAGCTCAAGAAGACAAAGGCAATTATTATAATGAAACGTGCCAAGAGCTGGAGTTAGAAAACCAAAAGGGGAAGAACACGCTCAGCATTTCTCAAGCTCAAAGAACTGAGGAAAAAATTTAAGCCTTGAGTTTCGATACTGAAGGATTCCATGGGCAGTATGTTGAATGATGCAAGAAACATCAAAAGAAGATGGATGGAATACACAAAGTCACTATATCAAAAAGAATTGATAGATGATCATCCATTTCAGGAGGTGACATAGGATCAAGAACCAATGGTACTGAAGGAAGAAATCAAAGCTGCACTGAAGGAACTGGTGAAAAACAAGGCTCCGGGAATTGACGGAATACCCATTCAGATGTTTCAACAAACAGATGCCACACTGGAGGAACTCACTCAGCTATGCCAAGAGATTTGGAAGACAGCTAGCTACCTGGCCAACTGACTGGAAGAGATCCATATCTGAACCCACTGCACAGAAAGGTGATCCCACACAATGTGGAAATTATCAAACAATATCATTGATATCACATGCAAGTAAAATCTTACTGAAGATAATTAAAAAACGGTTACAGCAGTTTATTGACAGAGAACTTCTAGAAATGCAAGCTGGATTCAGAAGGGAACGTGGAGCAAGGGACACCATAGCTAATGTCAGGTGGCTCCTGCCTCAAAGCAAAGAACACCAGAAAGATGTTTAGTTGTGTTTTATTGACTATGCAAAGGCATCCAATTTGGTGATCATAACAAATTGTGGATAACACTGAGAAGAATGGGAGCTCCAGAACACTTAATTGTACTCATGAGGAACCTGTACAAAGATCAGAAGGCTGTCATTCGAACAGAACAAGGGGATACTGCATGGTTTAAAATCAAGAAGGGAGTGCATCAAGGTTTATCCTTTCACTATACTTATTCAATCTGTATGCTGAGCAAATAATCCAAGAAGCTGGACTATATGAAGAACGTGGCATCAGGATTGGAGAAGACTCATTAACAACCTGAGATATGCAGACAACACAACACTGCATGCTGAAAGTGAGAATGACTTGGAGCACTTACTGATGACGATTAAAGACTAGTCTGAAGTATGGATTATACCTCAATATAAAGAAAACAAAAATCCTCACAACTGGACCCAATAAGCAGAATCACGATAGATGGAGAAAAGACTGAAATTGTCAAAGACTTCGTATTACTTGATTCTACAACCCACGCCAATGGAAGCAGCAGTCAAGACATCAAAAGATGAACTGCATTGGGCAATCTGTTGCAAAAGATCGCTTTCAAGTGCTGAAGAGCAAAGATTTTTCCTTGAAGACTAAAATGTGTCTAATCCAAGCCATGGTATTTTCAATCACCTCATATGCATGTGCGATGTAGTAAATTACTTACTGTGGCTTTTCTACCCCTAAGTCTTTGTAAACTCCAAGGTGGGATTTGCTATGACCAACTGAGGAGCTCCTGATTGCTAAAGTTGTCCACCTGGGAGTATTTCTGTTGGGAGTGGCACAAAACAATGTTCTGGAAGGTTCCCACTCTCTCTCAGGTGCTTAGAGTTCTGATGCTATGATTGGCTAGTTTGACCACTCTGTCGGGCTCAAAAGGAGGCCTCCTAGAGGCAGAACTTTCTCTGACTGCTGGTTGAGGAAGACATGCTGCTGAAAGAGACACGTGCTGCTGGGAAAGAGACGCAAGAGACACGCATTGCTGAGACACCAAGGGACATGCATTGCTGGGGAGAGACTGTGAGAGACTTGGCTGAGAGATGGTGGGCTGAGAGAGAGACTTAGCGTTTTTTCCTGAACTTGAATTGTAGCCTGGTGCTTCCCTAATAAACCCCATAATCTGTGAGTTCTGTGTGGCCACTGCAGCAAATTATCAAACCCAGGAGAGAGGTGGTGGGTGCTTTGGGAGGAACGGTTGGAGAAAGGGCTAGAGGGAGGCAGCATGTCTGGCCTCACAGAATAGGTCTTGGGCTACTGATGGTGATTCTGTCTTCCTCTTGTGGGATTAGAGGAGGTCTGAATATGTAGCCTCCTTCCCCTTTTTGCGGCATGTGAGAGCTGGACAATAAATAAAGAAGACAAAGAATTGATGCTTTGTTGGCGAAGAATGCTTAAAGTACTGTGGACTGCTAAAAGAACTAACAAGGAACCAGAATGCTCCTTGGAAGTGAGAATGGCCAAACTTCATTTCACCTACTTTGATCATGTTGTCAGAAGTGATCATTCTCTGGAAGAAGGATGTCATGCTTGTTAAAGTGGAGGGTCAACGAAAGAGGGGAAGGCCTTCAACAAGATAGAATGACACACAATGCAATCCCAATCCAGATCCCATCAACATTCTTTAGGGATATGGAAAAAATGATCACTAACTTTATATGGAAAGGAAAGACACCACGGATAAGCAAAGCACTACTGAAGAAGAAAAACAAAGTGGAGGTCTCACATTGCCGGATCTCAAAACCTACTATACAGCCACAGTAGTCAAAACTGCCTGGTATTGGTTCAATGACAGATACATAGACCAATGGAA
>NW_006921632.1:2272431-2287308 GCF_000298275.1 Orycteropus afer afer
TTTTGGTCAATGACATGAGACAAAGTATATGTGAACTGCTGTATGAAAAGTGAATTTACTCTGTAAATCTTCACCCAAATCCTAATAAAAAAAAAAAAAAAAGAAAGAAATTATTCAAGCACTCATATATTGGTGGTAGGACTATAAAATGGTACAACCACTGTGCAAATCAGTATGGTGCTTCCTTAAAAAGCTGAAATAGAAATTACGTATGATACAGCAATTCCACTACCAGGTATATATCCTAAAGAAATAAGAACTGTGACACAAACAGATGTATGCACACCCATCTTCACCAAAGCATTATTCACAATAGCAAAAACATGGAAACAACCCAAGTGCCCATTAACAGATAAATGAATAAACTCTGGTACATACACACAATGGAATACTATGCAATAATAAACAATAACCATGAATCTGAGAAACACCTCGTAACAGACGAACCCGGAGGACATTAGGCTGAGTAAAATTAGTCAATCACAAAAGGGCAAATATTATATGAGACCAGTATTGTAAAAAGTCAAGAAAAGGTTTACACACAGAAACAATCATTCTTTTAAGAACAGAGGTGGGAGGGGAAGGCAGGGTAAAATGGAAAAGGAAAAAAAAAAAGTTACGTAAGAAAAATTGATATCCTGACCCAATAGGAAACCTCTAGAAATACTTAACAAAGAAAAAAAATAATATACTTATAAAATTTATGTTCTAGATGCTAGTCTGGTGAGTAGTGTTTGGGGTCTAAAAAGGTTGCTAGTAGCCATATAAGATACAACTACTGGTCTTTAGTCATCCTGAGCAAAAGAGGAAGAAGACGACCCAAGACTGACAGGGAAAATTAGCCTACAGGACTAACAATCTACACGAACCATGGCCTCATCTACCCTGAGACAAGAACTAGATGGTGCCTGGCTACCACCGTCAACCACTCAAAAAAGGATCAAAATAGGAGATCCTGGATACAGTGGGAGAAAAATGTGGAACAAAACTCAAAATCATAAAAGACCAGGCTTACTGGTCTGATAGAGACTGGCAAACTCCCCGAGACTATGGCCCCTAGTCACCCTTTGGGCTTGGAATTGGACTTACTCCTGTGGCTTCCTGCCAGACAATGGACAAGCCTATAAGGAGAACACTTACACCAGGTATGTACACTCATCACAATAATCAACCACGGGAGATCATAAGGCAGCATTTGCACAGTGGGATAGCTCAAGGGGCAGGAATGCATAGGAAAGAACAACACAGGGAAAAAGTAACCACAGAGACGAACTGGGAACACAGCTGTTATGTTATGGGGATTGCAATCAATACCATTAAACAAAATGTGTATGAACTATTGAATGGACAATGAATTTGCTCTATAAACTTTCACCCAAGGCACAATTAAAATAAAAAAAAAGGATGGTTTGGACTCTGTGGTAGTTAAGGTTGTGTGTCAACTTGGCTGGCATATGGTTTTGAGTGGCTAGGCAGGTGGATGTAGTTATTCCTCTTGATGAGATTATACTCATTTCCACCGTGGAAACTACTGTGAGCAGCTACGTAGTTGCTTTTGGGTTGTGGCCTGCTTCTGGTATGTAAGGAGACACTCTGAGAAAGGTCTCTAGCTTTTGGGCACATCTGGATTCTGTGCTTGACCTGGTCTTCATCTCTAGTTCCTGGACTTGAACCAGTGGCCTGCTAATGTTGCTTGGTGATCTTGGGATTGTGCCATTTTACCTGTTGACCCTGGGTTCATCAGTATCAGCAGCTAGCAGCTGCATGAGTTATAAGAAACCTCCAGTTCCAGAGGGCCTAGAACAGGAGGCGGAGCTTTAGCCCAAAGTCAAAGGGCCTTCACCCAGCCCCTAGAGCTGACACTCTGAATTCAGACTTCTAGCCTCCTAAACTTTAAGAGAATAAATTCCTGTTTGTTAAGGCCATCCACCTGTGGTGTTTCTGTTAAAGGAGCACTAGATAACCAAAAGAGTCTCTTAAAAAAAAAAAAAAAAACTTATCTATGAGACCAAATGGTCAACAATTACTTTAAAACAAAGATGAGAAGAAAAAGGGACAAGGAAACTAGATTATTGGAGATGGATGAAGTCTGAATGAAGGAAAATAGGAAGTTGTCAAAAATGAAATGGGATGCATAAAGATCAACATCCTAGGCATTCGTGAGCTGAAATAGACTGGTACTGCCCATTGTGAATCAGACAATCATATGATCTACCATGCCAGGAATGACAAATTGAAGAGAAATGTATTGCATTCATCTTCAAAAAGAACATCTCAAGATCTACCCTGAAATACAATGCTGTCAGTGATAGGATAAAATCCATATGCCTACAAGGAAGACCAGTTAATAATACTATTATTCAAATGTACACACCAATCACTAAAGGCAAAGATGAAGAAATTGAAGATGTTTACCAATTTCTGCAGTCTGAAATTGACCAAACATGCAATCAAGATGCATTGATAATTAATGGTGACTGGAATGCAAAAGTTGGAAATAAGGAAGAATCATCAGCAGTTGGAAAATATAGCCTTGGCAAGAGAAATGATGCTGGAGATCTCATGATGGAATTTTTTTAAGACCAACGACTTATTCATTGCAAATATCTTCTTTCAACAACATAAACAGCAGCTATACATGTGGCCCACACCAGATGGAATACACAGAAATCAGATTGACTGCTTCTGTGGAAAGAGGCAAGGGAGAAGCTTAGTATCATCAGTCAAAACAAGGCCAGGAGCTGATTGTGGATTAGATCATCAATTGCTCATAAGCAAACTCAAGTTGAAGCTAAAGAAAATGAAAGTTAAGTCAATGAGAGCCAAAATATGACCTTGATTATATTCCACCTGAATTTAGAAGACCATCTGAAGAACAGATTTGACACATTAAACACTAATCACCACAGACCAGATGAGTTGTGGGATGACATCAAGAACATCACACACAAAGAAAGCAAAAGGTCATTAAAAAGAGAAGAAAGGAAGAAAAGACTGAAATGGATGTCAGAAGAGACTCTGAAACTTGTTCTTGAATATAGAGTAGCTAAAGTGAATGGAAGAAATGCTGAAATAAAAGAACTAAAGATTTCAAAGAGCAGCTCAAGAAGACAAAGTAAAGTATTATAATGAAATGTGCAAAGACCTAGAGTTAGGAAAGCAAAAAGGAAGAATATGATTGGCATTTCTCAAGCTGAAAGAACTGAACAAAAAATTAAAGCCTGAAGTTGCAATAATGAAGGACTCTACAGGCAAAATACTGAATGGCACATAAAGCATTAAAAGAACATGAAAGGAATACACAGACTCACTGTACCAAAAAAAATGGTCAATGTTCAACCATTTCAGGAGGTAGCATCTCATCAACAACCAATGGTACTGAATGAAGTATAAGCTGCAATGAAGGCACCAGTGAAAAACAAGGCTCTGGGAACTGATGGAATACGAACTGAGATGTTTCAACAAACGAAGGCAACACTCCAAGTGTTCACTCATTTATGCCAAGATATTTACCTGGCCAAAACTGGAAAGAGATCCATATCTGTGCACATTCCAAAGAAGGGTGATCTAACATGTGGAAATTCTCAAATAACATTAATATCACAAGTAAAATTCTGCTGAAGATAATTCGAAAATGACTGCAGCAGTGTATCAACATAGAACTGCCAAAAATTCAAGCTGGATTGAGAAGAGGACATGGGACAAGACACATCACTACTGAAGGATCTTGGCTGAAAGCAGAGAACAACAGAAAGATGTTTACCTTGCTTTACTGACTATGCAAAGGCATTCAACTGTGTAGATCGTAACAAATCATGGATAACATCTGAAGAATTAGAATTCCAGAGCATTTAACTGTGCTCATGTGGAACCTGTACACAGACCAAGAGGCAATCATCTGAATCTAACAAAGAGATACTGTGTGGTCCCAAATCAGGAAAGGTGTGCATCAGGATTGTATCCTTTCACTATATTTATTCAATCTTTATGCTAAGCAAATAATCTAAGAAGCTGAACTATATGAAGATGAACACAGCATTAGATTAGAGGAAGACTCATTAACAACCTGCATTATATAGGTGAAAGCAAAGAGGACTTTAAGTGCTTACTGATAAAATCAAAGATCGTAGCCTTCAGTCTAGATTACACTTCACGTAAAGAAAACAAAAATCCTCACAACTAGACCAGGAAGTAATATCATGATAATGGAGAAAAGATTGAAATTGTCAAGGATTTCATTTTATTTGGATCCACGATCAATGCCCATGATAGCATCAGTCAAGAAATCAAATGCTGTAAGGGTAAATTTGCAGCAAAAGACCTAAGTGTTCAAAAGCAAAGATGTCACTTTCAGGACCAGAGTGCACCTGACCCAAGCCATAGTATTTTCAATCACCTCAAATGCATATGAAAGATGGACAATGAATAAGGAAGACCAAAAAAGAATTGATTCCCTTAAATTATGGTATTTGCGAAGAACAGTGAATATACCATAGATTACCGGAACAAACACATCTGTCTTGAAGAAGTAGAGCCAGAATGCTCCTTAGACGTGAGGATGGTGAGACTTCATCTCATGTACTTCCCTTAATGAGATGGATTGATAAAGTGGCTGCAATAATAGACTCAAACATAGCAACAATTTTGAGGATGGTGCAGGACTGGGCAGGGTTTCATTCTGTTATATATAAGGTCACTATGAGTCAGAACGAATTCTGCAGTACCTAACTATAACAACCAAACCAAACTCACTTGGTTGGGGATCCAACTCACAGCAACCCCTCCTTGGGTTTCTAAGACAGTATTATTACAGAAGTAGACTGACCAATCTTCATTGCCCAGTCTTCTTTCTGAGGAGTGGTTAGCAGTCAAATGCCTTAGGCACTAAGCCACCAGAACTCTCCTAACAATAACAAACACCTAACAATAACAAACATGTCAATAAAGCACTGTTCTCAAGAACAGAAGGTTTTATCAATTCAAAAAATCTCAGATTCTTTTGAACCTACTTTTGTTAATTATAGCCACCAACAAAACAGATGCTGTATTTTCACAGTAAACTAAAACTCTGTATTTTTATAGATAGGGTTTTATCATCAGTTCACATCCATACAATCATAAAAATATTAAATATATCTATTGCTTTGAAAATAATCATTGTCTTCTCTATGTCAGGTGAAAGCACAGAAAGATTACTTGTTAATTAACTAACTTGATTCAAATATATACATAAAGCTTAAACATATCCTAGCCAGAAATCAATACACAAACTAAACATTAAATCAAGAATATATTTTAAATTCACTAAGACAAAGGACAGGAGCTCTGGTAGCATAATGCCTAAGACACTTGACTGCTAACCAGAAGCCTGGCGGTTCAAACCCACCAGCCACTCCTCGGAAGGAAGGTTGGGCAATCTACTTCCATAGTGATATTGCCTTGGCAACCCAAGGAGGGGTCACGATGAGTCAGGGCCCACTCGGCACATAACAACAACAACAATAATACAAAGGAGGGGGAGGGGGAATGCATGTACCAATGCTCAGAATTTCTGGCTTTCTAGGAGCTCTGGTAGTGTAGTGCCTAAGGCACTTGACTGCTAACCAGAAGGCTGGCAGTTCAAACCCACCAGCCACTTCTCAGAACAAAGGTTGGGCAATCTACTTCCATAGGGATACCACCTCGGAAACCCAAGGAGGGGTCGCTATAAGTCAGGTCTCACTTGATGGCACATAACAACAACAACAACAACAACAAGGCCAAAATTTAAAAATCTAATACCACTAGTCTCTATGGAATTACTGGTTTCACAAAGTAGCTTTTTTTCCTTACTCAGGATCAAACTAATCCCCTGATACCATTAGGAGAGAAAGAATAAAATCAAGTTGTACCAAAACTCTTTATACTTAGCATGCATCCAGATCCTTCTAAACCACTCTCAGGCTTCCACTATCACATCAGACAATATTGCTCTAGTAAGTAATTTTTTTTGCCCAAAAATGAACAGAGAAATTGACATTGGAAATAATTTGCTATCTATATCATCATAAATCTATGCTACTATAATTTTTTAAATGAAGGCATAATAGATGCAGCATATCATGCATTAAATAATCTAAAAGTCATCTCAGCCTGGCAATAATGGCATTGATCAAAAAAACAAAACATCAAATGCTGGTGAGGTTGTGGGAAGACTGGAACTCTTGTACACTGCTACTAGGACTGTAAAATGGTATAATCACTAAGGAAAATGTTATGGTGCTTTCTTAAAAAACTAGAACTAAAATACTGTAAGATCTAGTAACGCCACTCTTAAGTGCATATATACTAGGGAGATAAGAGCTGAAACATGAACAGACATATGCACACCCATGTTCATCACAGCGCTATTCACAATAGTAAAAAGACAGAAACAATCTAAGTGTCCATCAAGGGATGAATGGATAAACAATGTGGAACATACACACAATGCAATACTCTGCAATGAAAAAGAACAATAAAGAATCCACGAAACATCTTACAACACGGGTAAATCTGGAGGACATTATGCTGAGTGAAATAAGCCAATCACAAAAGGACAAATATTGTATGAGACCACTATTATAAAAAGTCAAGAACAGACTTATACACAGAAAGAAACATTCTTTGATGGTTACCAGGGATCAAAGGGGGAGTGAGGGAGAAATCACTAACTAGATAGCAGACACATGTTAATTCCGATGACAGGAAAGGCAATACACAATATGGGGGAAGTCAGCACAATGTAACTAAAGCAAAGGAAGACACTGAGAGATACGCAAGAACAATGAATGGCTGATTTTTCCTAAGTAGATCACCAAATCTGAGGCTCCTCCAACCTTTCAGTTAGCACCCAAACCCGTTACCCTTTCACAAAACCAAACCACCACTGCCCTGGAATTAATTCCACTCATAGCGACACCTCCTTGGGTTGCCAAGACAGTATCACTACGGAAGTAGATTGCCCAACCTTCCTTCCAAGGAGTGGCTGGTGGGTTTGAACCGCCAGCCTTCTGGTTAGCAGTCAAATATGTTAGGCACTATGCCACAAGAGCTCCCTAACTTTTCACACCACCCAGCAAATGCACTTTTACTCACTCTAAGCTATTTAGGAACCTTGGTGGAGGCAAAGAGAATGCAGAATGAGAAACGAACAACTGAAAAAGGTATAGAATGCTTAACCCAAGAGGAGATGCTACCTCTTCCAAGTTGTATTAAGGTTAAAGAAGTGTAGTAAAAAGTCTTCACCATTTTCAATAGTCCAAGATAGGCACTGTCCTCCTTCCTGGGTTTATAACTCATTCCAAAACTTTCTTTTCTGACAATTCTCATGGTTCTTGGGAGCTCTGGTGGCGTAGTACCTAAGGCATTTGAACGCTAACCAGAAGGCTGGAGGTTCAAACCCATCAGCCTTGGAAGGAAGACTGGGCTATCTACTTCCCTAGAGATACTGCCTCAGAAACCAAGGAGCGGTTGCTATGAATTGAATAGACTTGACAGCAGTTTGGTTTGGTTTTTGTTTTCTCATGGTTCTTACACCACCATGAACTAGCATGTGTTTCCAGGATTCTACCAACATTTTGTAAAAGTATTTTTCAAATACAAAGTAATAAATAAGCAAGGTTATTAAAAATAAAAGCTAATAGGCTTTTTCTTATATCATCAATTCAACAACATATGTTTCTGAACACCAAGAAAAATAAAACAGGAAAACGATTAGATACATGCATTTCTTCTTGGCAGGCAGCTTTTTCTGTAACAACTTCCTATTCACTGAGCTATCTTTTTTGCAGGTTATCAGAGATTTTGTGGGCTGACAGAATTTGAAGTGAACCTCTCCTGACGTACAAATACAGAGGGAAAGGTAAAGATTTTTCTCTCTGCTAAGGCACATAACAACAACAACAACAACAATGCACCTGCAGGAGCTCTGGTGGTGTAGTGCCTAAGGCATTTGACTGCTAATCAGAAGGTTGGCAGTTTAAACCCACCAGCCACTCCTCAGAAGGAAGGCTGGGCAATCTACTTCCTCGGTGATATCACCTCGAAAACCCAAGGAAGGGTCGCTATGAGTCGGATCTGACTCGATGGCAGTGAGTTTGGTTTTTTTTAATGCACCTCCATTTTTTCACCTAGAAGACAAAAGAGGAAGTAACTGAAAAGTGCGCTAAGAGGCAGTAACAAAGAAGCAAATCAGGAAGAAAAAGAAAAGAAAAAGGAAAGACCACAAAAATGAAATATTCACATTGCCTTGGGAGCTCTGGTGGCATAATGCCTAAGGCATCTGACTGCTAACCAGAAGACTGCATGTTCAAAACCCACCAGCCACTCCTCGGAAGGAAGGTTGGGCAATCTACTTCCATAGTGATATTGCCTCGGAAACCCAAGGAGGGGTTGCTATGAGTTGGATCCGACTCCACAAGAGTGAGTTTGGTTTTGGTTTTATTTGACCTTAAGCAAATAAAGTAAAACAAATTCACTGCCAACTTCTTTTTGTCCAGAGAAAAAAAATAACAAAATAGTCTCTATGAACACACAGTATAAAATATCCCAGCCTTTCTGAATATTTTACCTCTAGAGCAGATCACTACATAAGGTGAGTAAAGGTTTTTCAAATAGGTTCAAGCAATAGGGGAGTTCTAGAGACCATTCTCTCATGTTATTTAAAATCTCTTACGATCCACTATACCTCCTGCTCTATTGTTCTTGTGTGGTGTTTATTAGACTCTGACTTATAGTGACCCTCTAGGACAGAGTGGGAGGTCTGGTAGCATAGTGCCTAAGGTACTTGACTGCTAACCAGAAGGCTGACGGTTCAAACCCACCAGCCACTCCTCTCCTTGGAAGGAAGGTTAGGCAATCTACTTCTGTAGTGATACTGCCTTGGAAACCCAAGGAGGGTCGCTATGAGTCAGGTCCGACTCGATGGCACATAACAACAACAACATAGGACAGAGTAGAACTACCTCATAGGGTTTCCAAAGTTGTAATCTTTATGGAAGCAAACTGCCACATCTTCTCCTGCAAAGCAGTTGGTAGGTTCGAACCACTGACCTGTTAGCAGTTAACCATTTAACCACAGTGTCACCAGGGCTCCGCTCCTTACCTCCTGCCCTATTAAAAAAAACAAAAAAAACCCTCACTGCCATCAAGTTGATTCCTACTCATAATGACCCCCAGTGGGTTTCCAAGGCTGTAAACCTTTACAGAAGCAGGCTGCCTCATCTTCCTCCATGGAGCAGCTGGCAGGTTCAACCTATTTAGTTAATAGCTAAGCATTTAGTTAATAGCTAAATGCCTTAACCACTATACCACCTGAGCTCCTATCTCCTGCTCTGTTGTTGTTGTTGTTGCTGCTGTTGTTATGTGCTGTCGAGTCAGATCCAACTCATAGCAATCCCTCCTTGGGTTTCCGAGGCAATATCACTATGGAAGTAGATTGCCCAACCTTCCTTCTGAGGAGTGGCTGGTGCGTTTCAACTGCCAGCACTCTAGTTAGCAGGCAAGTGTGTTAGGTACTACGCTACCAGTGCTCCTATCTCCTGCTCTAGAATCCCCAAATCTAATTTATTTTTATTTTTATTTTTTTTATTGTGCTAAAATTATTTCAATGACCTACCCTCTTTTTGACCCAAGGAATGGGAGTCCCTGGGTACACAGTTAAGTATTCAACTACTAGCCAAAAGGTTGGTAGTTCAAACCCACACAAAGGCACCTCTGAAGACAAACCTGGCAAACTGCTTCTAAAAGGTCACAGCCTTGAAACCTTACTGAGCACAGTTCTACCCTGACACACATGGGGTCACCATGAGTCAGAATCAACTCAACAGTAACTACAACAACTTTCTTTTCAAAATTTCCCTTAGGAGAATCCTTATAAGCATTAAGAAAGCTAGCTAACTAATTCAATGGAAAGTATGAATGACAAACAGGTATACACACTCTTTAACTCTTGCAAAGACGTTACTTATGGACTGATAAACCTAAACCAGCAGCCATCAAGTCAATTCCAACTCATGGCACTCCCATTTGTGTCAGAGTAGAGCTGTGTTCCATAGGGGTTTTCAATAGCTGATTTTTCAGAAGATCACCAGGCCTTTATTCCAAGAAGATATTCCAGGCCTCTGGGTGGACTTGGACCATCAACCTTTTCAGCTGGCAGTGGAGCAGAGCACAATGACCGTGTGCACCACTAGGGACTCCTATGAACTGAAACAAATCCTTAAGTGGTATAACTTTGAACAGTCTGAGACATAATCTTTGTTTTTGCTTTTCTGTTTCTTTTTCTTTGTGGAGGGGGGAGTGGTAGTGAATGGAAGCACCATTATGACTACTAGTCTTACACAAAGGAAGAAAGAAAAGGAAAAAGAATGCCAACTCCAAAGTTCCTAGTACCTATCTCTGCTAAGGCAAAGAGATGTTTTGTTACTGTGAGATCTCCTGCTTCCACAGCTCTTGACAAACCTATTCTTAAACATTGAAAGAAGACAGGCACACACATAGTGAAAGGGGAGGAGAAAGTCTGCACTAACATAGCATAACATACTATATTCTAGTTTCCAAAACCTGTTGATGGGTATACGTTTGGAGCATTTTGTGTTTTAAAACATGTTTGCCAATTCTTTGAAACACCTCCCGTCAAGTGACAGAGTCTAATTCCCTTCCCCATGAAGAAAATTCAGAGGAAGTGACATTGAGTAATACTAAAAGCTAGGTCATAAAAGCTGATAAAACTTCTACCTAGCACTCTCTAGGAACAGGCAACTGTGAAGTCCTGAGTCACCTTATAAGATACTCAGCTACTCTAAAATCATCATACTGGAGAGACTATGGGAAGAGATCTCCAAGAACAGAGAGATGTCTGAGGAACACCAGCTATACAAGTCTTCCCAGACCAGCGACCAGACATATGAGTCAGGAATCCTTTGAGAGGACATCAGACCCAGGGCTACTATCTGTCTCCAACTGCGTAAGAGATGCTGCTGAAGGAGTCTTCTAAATTATTCCAGCCCCAGCTATCATCTGAGTGAATTCTCATGAGAAACTCTAACAAAGACTGCCTAGCTGAGCCTAGCAAACATCAGAGTCATAAAAGACAATAATAAGTGTTGTTTTACACCATGAAGTTTAGGATGGTTTGTCTAGATAAGCAAAACAGATTTTGGTACAGAGAGTGGGGGTGGTGCCATTACAAAAAAAAAATAATAATAACTATGTCTGGCTTTGGGAACACACAACAGCAGGAAGCCTGAAGAGTCTTGAGGAACTATAGCAGAAACCTCAAGGAGGCTATCAGTGAAGACTTAAAACTGGAGTCAGCAAACTAAAGCTTGCAAGTGACATGTAGTCTAGTGTTCATTTTTGTAAATAAAGTTTTACTGGAACACAGCCACACCCATTTGTTTAGGCTGCTTTCTAACTACAACAGCAGAGTTAAGTGTGATAAGCCCCCAAAAGCCTAAAACATTATCTGACCCTTTATAGAAAAAATTTGCTGACTCTTAGCTTATATAAAAGTGAGGAAAGTATTACTGGAAGCTGAAAGACAGAAGAATCTTATTAGGTAATAGTGCAAAGCTTAGCAAAACTGTCACTTGCAGTGTGGTGCAGTCAATTACTTACATGGCTTTTCTAGCCAACGTCTTTGTGACTCCCACTAGATGACTGGGTAGGGCTATGCAAATGCAAGGGGCTTGTGGTCCACAAAGGGGACAGGACAGCTTGTTTGTAAAGTAAATAAGGGAAATGGCACCCTTGTGGGGATGAGACTATGCAAATAAGGTATATAGAACCCTAACATAGGAACTGGTCAGTTTTACCGTTCTGTAAGGCTTAAAATGAGACATCCCACAGAAAAAAGAGCTAGAAGCAAAGCAAGTCTGTGGACTCGAGATCCCTGCACTGAGACAGTGAGAAGCAGCGGCAGAGAACCTGTGGTACAGAAACCATGGCAGCAGACCCCAGCAGGAGACCCTGGCAAGAGACAGAGCAGAGCGGTGGGTTTCTGGCCCAAGAAGCAAGAAAGCCGAGCACCTTCGGGCAGGAGCCTTGCTGTCAGAGTGGGATGCCTCTCTGGCTAAAAGAGCTTTATAACACTTGTCTAACCAAGGGAGAGGGCAGGCCAAGAGGTCAAGGACCAAAGAGAGGCTTGCCTGCAGGCATGGCCGAGGGGAGGCTGCCCTAATTGAAAAATTGTATCCTGAGCATTCCTGAACCTGAACTGTAACCTGTTGCTTCCCTGATAAACCCCACGATGTATAGTCTATGAGTTCTGTGTGGCCATTCCAACCATCAAACCCAGCAAAGAAGTAGAGAGTGCTGTAGGAGGGTCAGTAGGCATGAGAATGTTAAGGTCAGAGGGGTGGAAAGTCTGAGCTGGCTTCATAGGAATCAGCCTTGTGTTACTGATGCTAATGGCAATTCTCTCATACCACTTAAATTAGAGGTCAAACACCACTACCCCCACATCCTTTTTGTATGCAGTAATGTGGAATAAGAGCCAAGACTTGCTAGGTTCAAAAGTAAAACTGTTTCTTATTCCCAGTCTCCGCATATAGCAAACATTTCTCAAATTAAGAAATGTCTTCTGGGGACATCAAGCTCAATTGGCATAACATACTACACAAAACATTGTTCCACCTCCTACTTTGGCGAGTAGCGACTGGGATCTTAAAAGCTTACAAGCTGCCATCTAGATGCAACGATGGGTGTCTCCCCATCCAGAGCAAAGAAGAATGAAGAAAACCAAAAATTCAGGGATACAATCAGTCCTAGTGACTGGTACACCATCCAACCTGCAGCCTATACAACTATGAGACCAGAAGAACTAGATGGTGCCTGGCTACCAATGTCAACCACTTGAATGGGGATCTATGTAGGAGATCCTGGATAGAGAGGGTGAACAATGCAGACAAAACTCAAAATCATTTGGAGAAAAAAAAAAGGGGGGGACCAGGTTTGTTGATCTGATAGAGCCTGGTGGAACCACTGAGACTATGGCCCCTAGCTGCCCGTCAGGTCTGGAACTGAACCCACACCTGTGGCTTCCAGCCAAGCAAAAGACAGGCATATGAGTTGAACACTTACCTAAGGTAGATACCCTCCCTTGGAGAGAACAATCATGAGAGAAAGAAGGGCTGCTTATGCACCGGTAGACAGCTCAAGGGGCAGGAGGGCATGGAGGGATGGACATAAGGAAGAGGTAATTATTGGGAGGAAGTGGGAGGGGAGCTGTTGCATTGTGGTAAACTGTGTTCAATGTCTGACATGAGACAAAGTGTATGTGAACTGCTGTATGGAAGTGAATTTGTTCTGTAAATCTTCACCCAAATCAAAATTTAAAAAAAAAAAAAAAAAACGCCTTCTGGGCAAAAAGATTAAACCTTGGTTTAGACCAAAGGCCAGCAAATTTTTTCTGTAAAGGACCAGATAGTAAATATTTTAGGTTTTGAAGGCCACATATGGTCTCTGTCACATATTTTTCTTCTTTTTTTTTTTTTTACAACTCTTTAAAATGTAAAACCAACCCTTAGCTAAATGGCAATAGTTTTTCAACCCCTCATTTAAACTTCAGAGAGATTTAAGGTCATACTTTATATATCCTTTCAAACAAAAGGCTTTCTCAGAATCGTAAAGGTGTTAACCCATAAAAGCCTTACAGGGGATCTAAGGTAGAGAAGGGCTTGTATCAAATCAATTTGTAAATTTGGATTTTGTCTAATATAGTGAATCTCCACAAAGTTTTTAAGAGAATTGTTATCTTAGACAAAAAGAACTGAGATAATACAAAATGAAGAGAGGCTTTTGGACCCCAAAACTTTTATGGGCAGGCAACAGACTTGAGAAAATTACTCAGCTGCAAACACACAAAAGAAAGGATAATTCAAGAGGGCAGAAACAACAGCTGTGGGGGATCATTCCCAGCCTATGGAACTAAGTCCTAATCACAGAACTGGTAGTAACTGGCTGGATTTCAAAATAGCTGTGGACCAGTGCAATTGTGTTCCTCCCACTGTTTTTTCTTTTGAACAAGAATGTTTATAGTGGTTATGCTATGCATGTCCCACTGTTACATATTTAGTGGGTGGGGCCACAGTAGTGGATAATCTGTCCCTTTAGTTCACAGGTCTTCAGATCATACTCAAGGAACTGTATCCAAGGAGCCACATCTAAGTAGCCTCGTCTACACCTGGATCTGATATAGATGACAAAATCCTGGACCTCAAGCCTGAGCCTGCTGTTATACTAAATGAGACTCTGGAGGCCTAGAGAAGGGATGAGTATATTTTGCATGTGAGAGAAATATATTTTGTGACCAGAGGACAAAGTATGGTAGCTTTGGAAAACATCTGCATATTATCTGATGCTCCTACCAGCAAGAGGCTCAATCTAATTACCCTCTATTTGAATATGGGCTGGTGTACTGTGACTTGCCTGTAATGAATAAAATGTGGTGCAAATGTCACAATGATTCTCAATCTAGCTCATAAAAACAACAGTTTCCTTCTGGCTCTCTGTTTCAGAATAAACACCTTTGCAGCTCTAAACTGTCAAGAAGCCCTTATGCTGGAGTGACTACAAAGGAACAGAATGATATGTCTAAAGAGCCCCAACCACTGTTGCAGCTCCTATCAGATTTCCCTGTTCAAGTGTCAGACAGGTGAGTGAGAAGCCTTCAAGATAACTTCAGGCTCACGTGCTGGATTAAGAGGCTTAGGACCATAATCTCATGGGACAATTTAGTCAATTGGGATAACATAGTTCATAAAGAGGGAGCTCTGGTAGCATAGTGGCTAAAGCACTTGACTGCTAACCAGAAGGCTGGCGGTTCAAACCCACCAGCCACTCCTCGGAAGGAAG
>NW_006921632.1:2287483-2288377 GCF_000298275.1 Orycteropus afer afer
GGCACATAACAACAACAACAACAGTTCATAAAGATAATGTTCTCCATCCTAGTTTGATGAGTAGCATCTGGGGTTTTAAAACGTTTTCAAGTGGCCACCTAAGATATAACTATTGGTCTCTACTTGTCTGAAGCAAAAGAAAATGAAGATACTAAAGATTCAAAGAAGAAACCAGTCCACAAAACTAACAGCCCATCCAAACCACGGCCTCTTCTAACCTGAAACCAGAAGAACTAGATGGTACCCAGCTACCACTATCAATTGCTCTGACCAGGGATACAACAAAAGGTCCCAGATAGAAAACCCAAATTCCTTTAAAAAAAAAAAAAGTCAGAACTATCGGATCAATAGAAACTAGAGGAACCCGAGATTATCGCCCTAAAATATTTGAACTTGGCACTGAAGCCATTCCTGAAGGTCATCTTTCAGCCAAATAACAGATTGCCTCATAAAATAAACAGTATCACCCATGAGTAACGTGTCCCTTAAACAATCAAGAATATCAAACCAAACGGTCAATATTTACCCAAAAGCAAAGATGAGAAGACAAGGAGGAGAGAGGAAGCTAGATCAGTGGAAACACAGCAAACACAATGGAAATAATTAGAATGTTGACACAATGTGAAAAATGTAACCAATGTCACAGATTAATCTGTATAAAATGGTTCAACAGGAACCTAATTCACTGTGGAAACTTTCACCTAAAATGTAATGAAACACATTAAAAAAGAAAGAGAGAACTCCAGGCCCAGCCACCACCTGACTGCAACTGAACAAGAGAACTTGAGCAAGAATCATCTAAATGAACCCAGTCAACCCACAGAGCCATGACAGTTCAATGCCACTAAGTTTGGTTGGTGTGGTTTTGTTCCTTGTTGTTGTTGTTGTTATGTG
>NW_006921632.1:2288477-2292523 GCF_000298275.1 Orycteropus afer afer
ATCACTATGGAAGTAGGATTGCCCAACCTTCCTTCCAAGGAGTGGCTGGTGGGTTTGAACCGCCAGCCTTCTGGTTAGCAGGCAAGTGCCTTAGCCACTATGCTACCAGAGCTCCCGGTTTTGTTCCTTAGTAATTGATAATTGCAACATTCTAGGAGAACCCAGCCTGAGACGGTAAGAGGTGAAATTAGGATGCCTCTCCATGTTACCAACCAAATAGCACCAGACAATAGCTTTATGTTCTCTAAGCTCCTCCTCCTGCTTGCCCCAGCTATAATGTTTGATTTGAGCATGGTAAAAAATATTTTTATGATTAGCTTACCATTTATCCCATTATAATGCAACATTTAATTATTATAATTTCCACACTGTATGAGACTCAAGGGAGCTCTGGTGGCATAGTGCCTAAGGCATTTGACTGCTAACCAGAAGGCTGGTGGTTCAAACCTACCAGCCATTCCTGGGAGAGAAGACCGGGCAATTTACTTCCATAGAGATACTGCCTCGGAAACCCAAGAAGGGGTCACTGTGAGTTGGATTCGATTCAACGGCAGTGACTGACTGACTGACTGACTCAATGACTGATACAACTCAAACTTTAAATATTACTTGAAATCACCTCTAATTATTTACACATAGAGAGCCACAGCCAATGGTTTGTTGTTTACTGAAATATTATTTATTTTACAAGTATTAATAAAATTGTTAGGTAATTTGAGAAAGATGGCCATGTTACCTTCTCTGCAACAAAGCACTAATTTGTAGTGCTATGGTTATACCTGCAGAACTAGAATCAATATGTGATAGGAGTCCCTGGATGGTGCTAACAGTTAACACACTTGGCTGCTAACCAAAAGGCTGATGATTCAAATCCATCCACGGGGCACCTTAGAAGAAAAAGAAAGCCCTGGCAATCTTCTGAAAAATCAGTCATTGAAAACTCTATGGCCCCCAATTCTACTCTGACACAGATGGGATCACCATGAGTTGAAGTTGACTCAATAGCAAGTGGAATACAATACATAACAGCCACTGTTTCTAAGTTCTCTTCTTTAAATGTCGTGATCTAACTTCAGAAAAAATAAACCTTTTTGTATTTGAAGATACACGATTCCATGTGTTTCAGATCACTGGCAGAGAAGTAAAATGCACTCTCTTAGAAGAAAAAATGGAATTTGATGTTCACAAGATTATAAACAGTTAATCCCAACTTCTGTAAAGAAACTAACACAGCTGAAGCAAAAACTACTTAGTCTCAGCAGAATGGCAGACAGTACTCTGAAACAGGCAAAGAGGGAGACCTGAAGTCAAGATCACTTACCTCTGAAAGAGTAATTACTTTCTCCACTGTAGAAGCACTTCCAAGTAGACATTTTCAGGGGGAAGAAACCTTAATCCTCCAAGCCACCAAATAACTAAAACATCCTAAATTATTTAACAGCAGTTTAATTAACCTTTTTCACTTTTTCCTGGACTTCAAACGTTTGACTTTTTTTAGCAAGCACTGTGAGGCAAAAATTAAATATGATCTTCATCAGGCTGAAAAGAAATTTTAAAGAATAAAGTATGTATTCTGCTTTAGATATGATTCTTTGAATGTTGAGTAATACAGATACTCAAGTCTACTTTATGAAGATAACTATTTTAAAATAAGCTAGATAACTATTTTAATAAGCTTTTATATTACATTAGATGGTAACGAAACAGAATCACTCAATTACCTAGTCAATAGATACTCCCTGATATATGAATTTTGGTTGTCAACTTCTTTTCACTATCTATGCTACTAAAAAAGCTAAATGAGAAGACATAAATTTTATCTTCTAGTCCTTTTCTATCTTCATGATTTGGGCCAAAAGAGTAGCACAAAGTCTAAAAGAAGAAGATAAAGGAAGCTTAGGTTGGCTATCCTACAATTATTAAGAACTGAACCCCTATCAGTCTTATAAATAGATCTTCTCAAAATGTTAAGTCCATACACACATCTTAACTGACTTTTATAAATCAGTCCTTTACTTTTTCCATATTTTATAGTGTCTGAGGCAGATTCCATATTCTGGCTATCCAAAAACACAATTTACAACCACCTTCTTGCTTCCTCTACTATAGAAACCGGAATTTCCCAGACTCTTTTGTACCTTAGATGGTCAGTGTGAAGGAGACAGACAAGCCTGAATCAAAAGGCAAAGCCTCTCCAGGAGAAAGCCCTTCACTCCTAAAATGTGGTCATGAGTCCTGGAGGTACAGCAACCACAAGGCAGTAAGTATGAAAAATACGCAGGGGAAAAAAAACAGACAGGTCTATGACCCAATGACATTACTGAGCTATTATAATCAGCCCAAGATTACTTACTCCCAGGCTTCTTGTTGCAGGAAACAAGTAAAATCTGTGTTTAAGCCACCATGGTAGGACTGTCTGTTATTTATAGCCAAATGCATTCCTAAATGACACAGTATGCTAATATTTTCTCCAACAATTTTGGCACTATGGATCAAATTTTCAAATCCATTGTAATTTTTATTGATCTCATTTTTAAAGGCCCACCACCTTCTTTCATAACTAAGAGTAAAACAGGTGATTAAAAAAATAAATGCTGACTTCCGGTAAGACGGAGGAATAGGCAGACAAGCAACACAGACCCTCTTCAATAAAGAAAAAAAAAAAAAAACAATTGGCAGAGATACAGAAGATAATTCTGGAACCCTGAGCTTTGAAAGAAACTATACGGAAGTGGATTAGGCACCAACTAGTGGAAAAACCTGAATGAAAACAGGTACCACTTGTAAATATTCAAAATGGCTACTCCCTTGGTCACTTTAAATATCCAAAATGGCCGCCACTTATAAACATTCAAAATGGCTGCATCCTTGGTCACTTTAAATATCCAAAATGTCTGCCACGTGTAAACAGTCAAAATGGCTGTGCCCTCTGGACAATAGAAAGTCCACAGCTCAGGTTGTGTACAGAGAAGGTAGGAGCTGCAGACTGTTAGCTACTCTGACGAGACCAACAGCCTGAATATTTCCAAGTGGTATTGGGACCTGAGAATTGACCTAAAGATCAGTCCCGTTCACCAAGGGCTGCAGGGACAACTGCTCTGATGATCTATGACTAGGAAAGAAAACAGCAAGGAGGGAGACAACCTGATCTGTGGACTTTCTGCTGTCCAGAGGGTGCAGCCATTTTGACTGTTTACACGCGGCAGACATTTTGGATATTTAAAGTGACCGAAGATGCAGCCATTTTGAATGTTTATAAGCGGTGGCCATTTTGGATATTTAAAGTGACCAAGGGAGTAGCCATTTTGAATATTCAAAAGTGGCAACCAATTTGGATTTTAAAGTGATAGCATTCTCATTCAGATTCCAGTGACCTAAGAACAGGCTCTGTTTGCCAGGGTCAGCAAGGACATATGAGAGGCTGACAACAGGAAAGGAGACAGGTGGTGAGTGTATAAGTGCTGTCGACCAGTGAGTAGAAGAGCACAGCACAGCACCCTGCCTGTATAGATAACATACAAACAAAACAAAGAAAATGAAAATTGTGGGCAAGTCACTCCAACATATAATCACCAATTAAATGTAAACACAAAAACATCACAATGCCTCATAGATAACAGAGCATCACAGTCCACACAAAGAAGTAAGATAAAGCAGCAGAAACAAGGGACCAGGATACAGACCCAAAACACATCCCTGAGGAAGATGCAGCATTGGAACTCCCTGATAAGGAATTCAAAAGAATTATATATAGGCATCTTCAAAGGATTGAGAGACAGACCAAAGAAAACACAGAAAAAAACCTAGAATAATTTAGGAAGAAAATACAAGAACAAAATGACAAAATAAATGAAAAATTAGAAATCATTCTAAATCTACAGATAGACATCCAGAAGATGAACACTAAATTGTCAGAAATAGATAACACATTGAAAGGGCAAAGGAATAGAATTGATGCAATGGAAGACAGAATTAATGAGATTGAAGACAAATACCTGAATACTTCTTTGGAAAGGAGGGATCAATCAGAAAAAAGATCAAAACAA
>NW_006921632.1:2314906-2328985 GCF_000298275.1 Orycteropus afer afer
AAATAACAACAACAACAATATTCATTATTTAGGAGCTCTGGTAGCATAGTGGCTAAGGCACTTGACTGCTAACCAGAAGGCTGGCAGTTCAAACCCACCGGCCACTCCTCCGAAGGAAGATGGGGCAATCTACTTCCGTAGTCAATACTGCCTTGGAAACCCAAGGAGGGGTCGCTATGAGTCGGGGCCGACTCGACGGCACACAGCAGCAGCATTCATTATTTAGGGTTCTTTCTGTAGCACTATTTTTGCAACATTATCATCATCTCCAAATTGGACATAGCCTTTGAAAAGTCAGTGCATCTTTACTATCAGGTAGTAGTAACTATAATAAATTCAAGAATTTCAGCTTGAACAAATCATTATGGTTGACATATTTCCAAGTCATCCTTATTTTTAAGGTCTAATGACTAATTAGTAACTTTTGAGATATTAACCCACATCCTCACTAGCACTTTAGAGTCTGTACTCTCCATTTAACTAATAACCAACTGCTGTCAAGTCACTTCTGAGTATGTTAGAGTAAAACTGTGTTCTGTAGGGTTTTCAATGGCTGTTTTTTTCTAAGTAGGTCTCCAGGCCTTTCTTCTTAGACCCCTCTGGGTGGACCCGAATCTCCAACCTTTCTGTAAACAGCCAAGAGCATGAACCATTTGCATTACCCAGGGACTCCCCTTGCCATCTAGCACTTAATTTATATTCATTTAATTACCTATACTATATGCCACACATTGGTCTAGCCGAAGTGTTAGCAAACTTCTTCTGTAAAGAGAAAGATGGCAACTATTTTACGCTTTGTGGGCCATACAACTTCTGTTAACTATGCTACTGTAGAAAGATGAAAGCAGACAGATGCTGTGTTAACAAGTGCATGTGGCTCAAATATTTTTTACTTAAAAAAAACAGGCAGAGGGCATCTTTTGGCTCACCATTTCCTATTCTAGCCTATGGGGAGACAGCAGTGAGACAAATTTATAAATAAATGAGAGAGAGAGAGAGAAAGAGAGGGTGTATGTGTGTGTACACAGATATACAGACACACACATAAACATATATATACACAGCCTCTCAGAGACTAAACCAAAAACCCAAACTCACTGCCACTGAGTTGATTCCGACTCATAATGACCCTATAGCACAGAGTAGAACTGCCCTTAAGGTTTCCAAAGCTGTACATCTTTATGGAAGCAGACTACCTCATCTTTCTCCTGCATAGCAGCTAGTGAGTTAGAGCCTCTGACCTTTTGGTTATCAACCAAATGCTTTAAAAAAAAAAAAAACCACCTCACTGCTGTCAAGTCAGATCCGACTCATAGCAACCCCTCCCTGGGTTTCCAAGGCAGTATCACCACGGAAGTAGATTGCCCAATCTTCCTTCCAAGGAGTGGCTGGTGGGTTTGAACTACCAGCCCAAAGCTCCTTAACAGAAACTAAGTGCTAAAGAAAAAGTAAAGCAGGGTAAAGGGGATAAGGAGAGTCAATGCCTCACTGATAAATAAGGAAAAAAAAAAACCCACTACCATGGAGTCGATTCAGACTCACAGTGAACCTATAGGCCAGAGGGGAATTGCCCCATAGAGTTTCCAAAGCTGTAAATCTTTATGGAAGCAGACGGGCTCATCTTCACCTGCAGAGCGGCTAGTAGGTCTGAACCACTGGTGTTTTGGTTAGCAGCCAAGTGCTTTAACCACTGTGCCAACAGAAAGTCTGGCACCAAAAGAAAGTAAGTAATGGGAAAAAATCATGCTACCTGCATAGGAAAAGCATTTCAGGGAAAGGTTATTAACACCAAGTACAAAGGCTCTGAAGAAGGAACAACGTGGCATCTAAGAAAAACAGCAAAGATGTCACTGTGGCTAGAGGGACAAAAACAAGAAAGAGAACCACAGAGAACAAAATTCAGAATCATTTAGGGGAAAAGAAAGGTGGGGGACCAGGTCTGCTGATCTGATGGAGCCTGGTAGAACCACTAACTATGGCCCCTAGCTGTCCTTCGGGTCTGGAACTGAACCCACACTTGTGGCTTCCAGCCAAACAAAAGACAAGCCATATGAGCTGAACATTTACCTGAGGTAGATACACTCCCTGGAGAGAACAAGCATGGGCGAAAGAAGGGCTGTTTATGCACAGGGAGACAGCTCAGGGGGCAGGAAAGCATGGAATAGACACAGGAAAGAGCTAACTATTGGGAGGAAGTGGGAGGGGAGCTGTTGCATTGGAGTAAATTGTAGTCAATGTCATGAGACAAAGTGTATGTGAACTGCTGTATGGAAAGTGAATTTGCTCTGTAAACGTTCACCCAAATCACAATTTAAAAAAAAAAAAAAAAGAAAGAAAGAGAAGCACAGAAAGTTGAGTCAGAGGGTAAACTGAGGCCAGGCCCTGTACAGCCTTTAAGACCTTTTAGACCACTGTGAGAACGTTCATTTTCACTCTGAGTTGGTAAGCCACTGGAAGGTTTAGAGCAAAGGAGTGGCCTGATCTGAGTTACTTTTTAGGGAATTGTTCTGGATGTCTCTTGAGAATGGACTGTACAGAAACAAGAAAAGCAGCAGAGCAATCAGTTAGAAGACTGATGTGAAAGAGAGAATAGTAGTCTGAGACCTGATAGTGGTGTAGAGGTGGTAATCATATTCAGCATATATTTTGAAGGTAAAACCGACAGGATTAGATTGAGATGTAATACAGAGAAGCATCAAGGATGATTATAAGGTTTCCGGCCTCAGTAAATGGAAGAATAGATTCTATTTACTCAAGTGGGGACAACTGTGGGAAGAGACCTGGGGGGCAATCGTTAAGTATGAGATAGATACTAGACATCATCCACATAGAGAAGGAAGCAGTGGGGATATATAAGTTTGGAGTTAACTCACTTTTATATTACAACTATTCCCAGTATAAGTTTGATTTCTCTAACTAGGTTATAAAATCCTAAAGAACAAGAACACCTCACTTTAACTTACCCACAAGTGTATCCTCAAGACCACTTATTCTTACTTTATACAGTTATAACGTTAGATTTCTAGTATCTGAGTCCATATAAGATAGAAGAAGTAAATTCAAAATAGGGAGGAGAAGGTACATGACAGCTATAATTGACAAGAGAAAAGAGAATAAATAAAAATTATAAAACTTGTACCTTTGTAGTTTCTACAAAAAGCTACAAAGAAGAACTACAAAGAGCTATCATTTGAAGATTATTTAACATAGATACAAACAGCTATACATATATGACAGTAGTCCCTGAAGGCATAGCTCTGCTACAGCACAAAATATTTCTAATGATCTTTAGTTACTTAATATAATTAATTTTCAAAAATGACACCATGTTTTTTTAAATACTGCCATTCAAAATGGAAGAAATGGCATGTAAAAGAGTAAAGTTCAATTATTTTTAAAAAATTATGTTTTTTCAGAATTATAATGAAACAAATTAAATTACACTTATAAAATTAATTTAATAAATATTTTGTACTAACCCTGTGCTGGCAATGATAGATCTAACAAAAAGTAAACCATTATTTAAACTCAATGGAAATATAAACAATTATAATACAATGTGATCAGTGGAATAAATACAGAATTTGAATTAAGACATACCTGACTGTGAATTTTGACACTTATTAAGTATCTAACTTTAGGCAAGTTATAACATCTCTGTGCAGTTACTGAAAAGAAAATACTTATATATGTAAAATGTCTAGCATAGCAGACTGCACATAGTAAATGAATGGTGGTGGTGGTGTTATTTGCCATCGAGTCGGCCCGACTCATAGCGACTCCTCCTTGGGTTTCCGAGGCAGTATCACTACGGAAGTGGGAATGCCCAACCTTCCTTCCGAGGAGTGGCTGGTGGTCATGGTCATTTGTTTCAGAATTGTCTATGGCTGCTTTTGTACAACAACAGCAGAATTGAGCAGTTGGTACAGACTTATGGCTTGTAAAGCCTAAAGTATCACACCCTTTACAGAGAAAGTTTGCTGGCAGCTGCTCTAGCCCATCATTGTGATTCCGTAGTATCTTGTATGTATGAGGATAAAGATTGTAATTAACTACCATTCATTTAGGAGCTCTGGTAGCATAGTGCCTAAGGCACTTGACTGCTAACCAGAAGGCTGGCGGTTCAAACCCACTAGCCACTCCTCGGAAGGAAGGTTGGGCAATCCTACTTCCGTAGTGATACTGCCTCGGAAACCCAAGGAGGGGTCGCTATGAGTCAGGGCTGACTCGACGGCACACAACAACAACAACAACAACAAGAGTATGGGAACACAGAGGATGAAGGCAGTGATTTCTCACTCTGTTCCCTTTTCCCCTGAGTAAAATAAGGTTTGAAAGTTAGAGAGGCAAACAGTCTATCCTTAGCTGCTGCATATATAACCATACACCCCCTATTTTCTTTGCCTGCCTAATTCCTACTCATCTTTCAGGTCTCAGTTTAACTAACTCCAAAACCTGCACCCTCTCTTCTTTAACTCCCAACCCACTGCTTTTACTGGTGCTCCTTTGGGAACCTGTCAGAACACAAATCTTTGGGCAGATTCCCTCCTTCCAGGCAGTCCTTTATTCTCCCCTCCCAGAACACAGGTCAAACTTTTTCCTTCTTGTAACTCTTCTCTATACTTGGTCAGATTTAAAAAATCTAAAGCTAATTACAGGAGCTCTGGTAGCATAGTGGCTAAAGCACTTGACTGCTAACCAGAAGGCTGGCGGTTCACACCCACCAGCCACTCCTCGGAAGGAAGGTTGGGCAATCCTACTTCCATACTGCCTCAGAAACCCAAGGAGGGGTCGCTATGAGTTGGGTCCGACTCCATGGCACATAACAACAACACTTTTCCCCCAGGAGTAAGGAGGGAGTAAAAGAGCCACAGCTCTTCTGCTCCCCGCCAGACTCCACACCAGCACTGGCAGGAGTAAAGGGAATCCTTTACAGATTCTTATTATACCTCTATCCCTCATCACCATATATTACAATTTGCCTGGAGGCATCAGACTAATCTGATCATAATCTCAATCCCCCTAATCACTCTCCACAAGAATCCCAGAACTCTTGAGCCATTCCAAAACCCCTACATATTCATTCCTTTTCCTACGCCTTCTTTAGTTCCTGAAATTGTTCCTCATGTCCTCTGGAACTCATCAGCAATCTCTCCTATATCCTCAACCTCTTGCCTGAATGATCTCTTCACCATTTTGCTCTAATTGAAACCTGGCTTACCACTCCTCTCTCAAAATGCCTATCAAGCGGTGTTTTCTCTCCCAAGCCCTTTATATCAGGTGTGCAGGCATTAAAAGAGTAGGTGTTCACCTTGCATCTTGTTGCTGTTTCCTGATTATTCCCCTTCCTCTCTCCTCCTTTTCCTTCCTTTGAAAAAAAAAAAAAACTCTTGTCAGACCATACCACCACCTACTCCTCTTTGTTATGTGCTGGGTCATTTCCTCTTAAGCCTTGAAGATTTTAGTTTCTGGCTCACTGTCCTGTCATAATTCCTGGTGATTTCAAAGTTCACACAGATGACTGCTGTAGTACTCTAACCTCTCAGTTCCCTTGATCTCCTCTCATACAATAACTTACCTTACTTTAGCCACTCACTCACACAGTCAGTATCTTAGACCTTGTCATTATGATAACTATACCAAAAAACACCAAATCTACACAGGACTAATGGCCCATGTGAACCACTGCCTCTTCCAGCCTGAGACCAGAAGAAATAGATGGTACAATTCATAAAAATGACAATATTCGCAGGGGACATCAAGCTCAACTGGCATAACATACTACACAAAACATTATTCCACCTCCTACTTCGGCGAGTAGCAACTGGGATCTTAAAAGCTTGCCAGCAGCCATCTAGATGCAATGACAGGTCTCTCCTTGTCCAGAGCAAAGAAGAATGAAGAAAACTAAAGATTCATGGAAACAATTAGTCCTCGTGACTGGTACACCATGTGATCCTCGGCCTATTATGACTATGAGACCAGAAGAACTAAATGGTGCCTGGCTACCAATGTCAACCACTCAGAGGGGCATATATGTAGGAGATCCTGGATAGAGAGGGAGAACAATGTGGAACAAAACTCAAAATCATTTGGGGGAAAAAAAAGGGAGGGGGGGACCAGGTTTGCTGGTCTGATAGAGCCTGGTGGAACCACTGAGACTGTGGTCCCTAGCTGCCCTTCAGGTCTAGAACTGAACCCACACCTGTGGCTTCTAGCCAAACAAAAGACAGGCATATGAGTTGAACGTTTATCTGAGGTAGATACACTCCTCAGAGAGAGCAATCATGGGAGAAAGAAGGGCTGTTTATGCACAGGGAGACAGTTCAGGGGGCAGGAGTGCATGGAAGGATGGACACAGCAAAGAGATAACTATCACGAGGAAGTGGGAGGGGAGCTGTTGCACTGGGGTAAATTGTAGTCAATGTCATGAGACAACATGTGTGTGAATTGCTGTATGGAAAGTGAATTTGTTCTTTAAATGTTCACCCAAATCACAATTAAAAAAATAAAATAAAAAATGACAATATTTACTAAGCTGAAAGAGACTAGAGGAACTCCCAAGACTATCTCCCTAAAATACCCTTTTAACATGGAACTAAAGCCACTCCCAAAGGTCACCTTTCAGTCAACTAAGAGACTGGCCTATAAAATAAACATTAACATCCGTGAGGAATATGTTCCCTTCAACAATTAACTATACGAGACCAAACTGTCAACATTTACATAAAACCAAGTATGAGAAGACAAGGAGGGGCAGGGAAACTGATGGATAGAAGGAACTGGCAGGGTAAAAACAGCTGAGAGTGTTGACACACTGCAGGGACTGTAAGCAATGTCAGAGAACAATATGTGTATTAGTTGTTGAATGGCAATCTAATTTGCTCCGTAAATTTTAACCTAAAACACAATTTAATATTAAAAAAAGAAAATGCCGTCGGCTCGATTCCAACTCACAGAGACGCTATGGGGCAGAGTGGAACTATCCCATAGGGTTCCAAAGCTGTAATCTTTATGGAAGCGGACTGCCTAGTCTTTCTGCTGCAGAGCAGCTGGTAGATTCAAACCATCCACTTTTTGGTTAGCTGGCAAATGCCTTAACTACTATACCATCAGAACCCCTTCTTGATAACTATAATCCCTCCACAATCTATTTCATCAGCATTTCACTCCCTAGTCACTACTTCTGACATTTTCAGACTGTTCCCTCCAGCAAGCTAACTCTAACAATCCGTTGACTGCATCAGGACTTAAAATCTATTGACTTCACCACCACCCCTTTCAAGTTCCCATTTTCCTCCTTACTTAGCTTAGATTCCAAGGTCCATCATTAGAATCACTCCTGTGCATAAAACTCTCTTTTGTCTTCTCCTTTACTTCATCATACCTGCCTAGTAAAAGACCCCAAACCAAACCAACTGCCATCAAGTCAATCCCAACTCACAGCAACCCCTATGGGGTTTCCAAAGCTATAAATCTTTACGGAAGCAGACTGCCTCACCTTTCTTCTGAGGAGCAGCTGGTGATTTCGAACCACTGATCTTCTGATTAGCAGCCAAATGCCTTAACCACTACCCTGGTTAAATACAACTCCCACACTAACTAAACCCTTTAGGACATTTAGGAAACAAATGGAAATTTTAACATTGACAGGATATTTGGTACTTAGGAACCATTAAAATTTTTTTGTATGGTAATGGTATTTTTGGGGGGTAAGAGTCTCTCCCCCCCCCAAAAAAATACAAAATAAAATATTTACAAATAAAATATGATTTCTAGAATTGCTTCAAAATAATGCCGGAGGATTCAGATAAAAGATGAGATGACTGGCCGTAAGTTATTAATCGTTGAATCTGGTTATGAGTACATGAGGGTTCTATCTGTTTTTCTATGTTTAGAATTTTCCCTAATAGCACTTTCATACAATTGTCTGCATACTCCTTGCCTATTAAATGTGACTTTAAAGAGGAAAAAAATTCATATCCATATTAAACAATCTCACTTAAAATTCACAACCGCTAACCTTACTCAGTAAGGAGTTCTGGTGGTGTGATGGTTAACACATTTGGCTGTTAACCAAAAGGTCGGTGGTTTGAACCCACCAGTTACTCTACAGAAGAGATGAGGCAGTCTGCTTGTGTAAAAACTTATAGCCTTGGAAACCCAATGGCGGATGCTATGAGTCGGAATAGACTCAGTGGCAATGAGTCAGTCAGTCAACCTTAAACAGTATCTTAGCTCAGAGAGACAATCCTACTACATTTGCCTGCCTTACTGATTTACTCTTCCACATACCCAGAAGTCCATTTCATGTCATTTCCTCTCTCCTCAAGCCATTAACACCAGCTATCCCTCCCATCATTACTCCCAGCTGCTGCCCTTCCTTTCATTTTCTCAGTAAAATAGTAAGCAATCACCATCGTTAATCATTACCTGCATCTGTTCCCATGTGCCCATCTTCCCTCTTGTTATTCAGCGTGGATAAACTGACTGCTCCAGTCTTAGGCCAACACTTCTACCTGTGTACCAGATCACTGTTACTTGTGCCAGCCATTCCCCCTCTCTCACTTCTGCATCAGCAATGCTGCCTTCTTTACTGACTCATCCCCATCGTTGTATAAACATGCTTTTATTTCTTAAAGGATAGCCCCTAACCCTAATTCCCCTTCCAGTTATTTATCCATTTATTTGCTCTTTTGACAGCAAAATTCCTACATGAAGCTGTCTAGACTCACTATCTCCAATTCCTTTCCTCTCATTTTCTTTCAAAATCACTCCCAATAGGATAGTGTATGGTATGTGAACAGTATCTCAATAAAGACATTAATAATAAAATCATCTGTGTTAGGCTGGGTTCTCTTGAGATGCAAAACCAGTAAAGCTTATATAAACATATAGAGAAAGAGAAATTTATCTTAGGAAAATGGCTCACATGCTTATAGAAGCTGGCAAGTCCAAAGTTCTTGGATCAAATGTCAAGGTGAAGGCTTTTCCCCAATTCATACAGCTGCAGGGGCTGACGAGCTCAAGGGTGGCAGGCAGTATACTGGCTGTTGACTCCAACAAATGATGAATCTAAGATCTCCAGGCCGAATGGTGGATTGTTCGCTCACAGACAGTTGTAAGCAGCACAATAGGATCTTGATCCACAGAAGAGTGTCTCTCTTCCCAGGATGTCCATAAATATACTGGAAGCAGGCCACACTCCTAGGGAAACTCCCTTTCAATGGATTGGCTGCTCAAAACATATACATCCGATCGTATCATGGGAATAACCCACATCACAACTGCTTAAACCACACTGAATTGTGGTCCAGCCAAGCTGACACACAGCTCCAATTATCACATCATCTCAATAGGTTTCTGCTTCCTGATTAGGCCACCAAAGCCTCTCCTGTCAAGATCAGCAACAAGTTCCAAATTGCTAAATCCAATGGTCAATTTTTAGTTCATCTTATTTACATACTTGTAACATCTGGCATGGGAGCTCTGGCGGCGCAGTGCCTAAGGCATCTGACTGCTAACTAGAAGGCTGGAGGTTCAAACCCACCAGCCACTCCTCGGAAGAAAGGTTGGGCAATCTATTTCCGTAGTGATACTGCCTCAGAAACCCAAGGAGGGGTCGCTATGAGTCGGGCCCAACTCAACAGCAGTGCATTTGGTTTGGAACATCTTATTTTGTCTAAATATTCCATCCCCCAGAATACAAGCTCCATGGGGATAAGATACAGAGGATATAATCCTATGAAATATGGTATCACATTTCACTAAGATACACATTTTTTTCATATTGTAGCATCTCTGAAATTCAGATGCAACTAATGACATCTTATAATTGCTATTTGTTCCTTCCAAGCACCTGAGGCATTACCAACCTGAAACAATTTTTAATTAAAGTCTCTGCTTTGGAGTTTACATGAAATAGGCAGTATGAATTTAGACCAAGAGCCAGTTCATAATTCCCAAGAAAGTTTTTCCCCCTCCTATACAGCACCAAAGGAGCTCTGGCAGCATAGTGCCTAAGGTACTTGACTGCTAACCAGAAGGCTGGCGGTTCAAACCCACCAGCCATTCCTCGGAAGGAAGATGGGGCAATCTACCTCCATAGTGATACTGCCTCGAAAACCCAAGGAGGGGTCCCTATGAGTCGAGTCCAACTCGACGGCACATAACAACAACAACACAACATACAGCACCAATGAGGGTCCCAATGAGTTGGAATCGATTCGATGGCAATGGGTGTAAGGACCAAAAGAGCTCTGGTGGTCGAGTGGTTAAGGCATTTGGCTGCTAACCAAATAGTCAGTGGTTGAGCCCACCAGCCATTCTGCAGAACACAGATGAAACAGTCTGTTTCCATAAAGATTTACAGCCTTGGCAAAAGGAATATACCCATGATCATATATAAATTTGGCAGACGTTATCTCTACATAGTATTTGTATGTGCTATGTTGCTTGTTGCTGTTAGATGCCCTTGAGTCAGCTATGACTCATAGCGACCCTACGTACCACAGAACAAAACAGTGCCTGGTCCTGCACCACCTTCACAATCCCTGCCATATTCTAACCCACTGTTGCAGTCACTATGTCAATGCATCTCAAGGGTCTTTCCCTTCCTCACTGACCCTCTACTTAAAAATTAAAAATTAAAAAAAAACACCAAACTCACTGTTGTCAAGTCGAATCCAACTCATAGCAACCCCTCCTTGGGTTTCTGAGGTGGTATCTCTACGGAAGTAGATTGCCCAGTCTTCCTTCTGAGGAGTGGCTGGTAGGTTTGAACCGCCAGCCTTCTGGTTAGTAGTCAAATGCTTTAGGCACTATGCCACCTGAGCTCCGACCATGACATCCTTTCTCCAGGGAATGGTCCCTTCTAACAACATGACCAAAGTAGTAAGATGAAGTCTGGCCATTTTTGCTAACAAGGAGCATTCCGGCTGCACTTCTTCCAAGACAGATTTGTTTGTTCTTCTGGCAGTCCACGGTACTTTCAGTATTCTTTGCCAACACCACAACTGAAAATCATCAACTCTTCTTTGGTCTTCCTTATTCATTGTCTAGCTTTCACATGCATATGAGGCATATGGCTTGAGTTAGGTGCACCTTAGTCTTCAGTGACCTCTTTGCTCTTCAACACTTCAGAGGTCTTTTGCAGCAGATCTGCCCAGTGCAATACAACGTCTGATTTCTTGACTGCTGCTTCCAAGGGTGTTGATTGTGGATCCAAGTAATATGACAACTTCAATCTTTTCTCCATTTATTGTAATGCTGCTTATTGGTTAAGTTATAAGTATACGCTATGAGAATGCCCATATATATAATAGAGGTAACAGGAGGCAAAGTTATGATAATGTCTTAGCCACACCTAAATATCCTGAGGAAATGATCTGTTGGGCCTGTGGGCTCCAAACCATGGTTGCGGGGGGAAAATCAAGCTAAACTGGCATAATGTACTACACAAAAACATTGCACCCTAATTTGGTGAGTAATGACTGGGGTCTTAAAAGCTTGCAAGTGACCATCAAAGATGCAACAACTGGTCTCTCCTCATCCACAGCAAAGAAGAACAAAGAAAACTAAAGATACATGGTAACAATAGTCCAAGGGACTAGTGAACCATGCAAAACTCAGCCTACACAACCCTGAGACCAGTGGCTACCACTGTCAACTACTAGGTGAGGGATCAAAAGAGGAGATCCTGGATACAGTAGGAGAACAACGTGGCACAAATCTCAAAATCATTAAAAAGACCAGGTTTACTGGTCTAACAGAGACTGGTGAAACTCCCGAGACTATATAGGGTTCCCAGTCACCTTTCAGGCCTGGAATTGAACTCATTCCTGTGGTTTCTAGCCAAACAATAGACAAGTATAATAAGGTTAACCTTTACACTAGATAGGTATACTCCCTAGAATAACCAACTATGAGAGATCACAAGGGAAGTATTTGCACAGGGAGATAGCTCAGAGGGCAGGAATGCATAGGAAAGAAGGACACAGGGAAAAAGTAACCACAGGAAGGAACTGGGGATAGAGCTGTTACATTATGGGGATTCCAATGTCAGGAAACAAAATGTATATAAACTATTGTATGGAAAATGAAATTGCTCTGTAAATTTTCACCCAAATCACAGTAAAAAATAAATTAAAAGTTGGGGGGGGGGAGGTCTGGTTACCTAGTACCACTCTGACAAGAATATACCACAAATGGGATGGCTTAAACAAACAGGAGTTTATTCTTACAATTTGGAGGCTTTAAGTCCAAATTCAAAGTGCCAAGCTCTAGGAATTGGGTGAAAGCCCCTCAGCCTTGAGTTTCAGCTCTGCCTCCAACTCCTGGCCCACTGAAGCTAGAGGCTTTTCTTCACTCAGACAGCAGATGACTGCTGAGGCTGCCAAGCCCAAGGTTGACAAGTAAAAATGCACAGTCCCAATGTTATCAAACCACACGGCAGGCCATTAATTCAAATCCACTGTAAATCCCCAGGTTGGCAGAGTATGACAGGCTGCTGAACAACGATACGGCTACATGCAGGGTCCAAGCATGCCATAAGCTAGAGACTATCCCCAAGGCTTCTCCTTATATACAGGAAGCAGACCACATTCCAAAGGCAGCTACTCAGCTGCTTGTGGTAGATCTCACCACGGAGTTGACTGCCAGTCTCATCATGGGGAATAACTACCACCAGCTGCCCAGCCACTTAACCAGGCCCAGCCAAGTTGACGTACAAATTTAATTACCACAGGGGGAAATAAAAAAAAAAAAAGATTTACAGCCTTGAAACCCCAATGAGGGTCACTATTAGTGGGAACCAACTCGACAGCAATGAGTTTACACAGCACCAAGGTTGAGACATGCAAGCTGCCCTTCCTTTTCTATGTGGTGGGTTTATATCTCATTTACATTTTCATGCAGTCTGTTAGTTTTACAGCTTTATGTAGGTTCTCCTAATAGACTCCTACTTTGGACAGTTACAGTAGTACATAAAATAATGGTGTATCTTATTATAGATGGTATCAGAAACAGCAATAAAAGCATGTTATTTGGAGAACTAGAGAATGAGTAAGATTCATAAAAACAAGCATTAACTCATCCCTAAAATATGGAGATTAATCTCATACTCCCATTTCTCCATCCTCATAACCAGCCATCTCTGTGGTACTCTCTGTCTCTCTCTGTCTCTGACCCTAGCTACTCAGAGTTAGCTCACAGCTCACAAGTTAAAAGGACATCACTGTCCTTCAGACTATCAAATAGGCAGAAACCAGCCACAAGTATGAGCAATCTACGTAACACTCCAACCTTCCGACCTGCAAGCCAACAATTTGGAGCTAGTTTTCCACGACCTCCTCTCCCCCTTTAGGATGCCAGCCGCATGTTAGGAGTCCATACCATACTCTTACTTTCTGACCTGCTTGCCCCCACTGCTCCTTTGGGTTTGACAACTGACTAGAATGACTCATAGAATTCACACAAAATATAACATACTTACAACTATGATTTATTATAACCAAAAAAGATTCAAATGAAAACATGCATAGGATGAGGTGTGGGATGGTTCTCAACACAGAGCTTCCATGTTCCAAGAGACATGCTACCCTCCTAAGAGGAGATGTTCTCCTCAACCAGGAAACTCTCTGAATCTCTGTGTTTAGGGCTTTTATAGACTAGTCCTACATAAAAGACTAAATCATGTTTACTAAGGCTAGTTGATACCAGTCTCGCAGGTGAGTCTTTCTTTCCTGGTCTGGCTAGCCCTTACTCATCAGCACAAATTCTCAAGTGTGACCTGGAAGTCCCACACCAAAGCAGCCAAGGACAAAGACCACTTTATGTAGAGTAAAACTAGATCCTTTACCCCACTGCAGATAAATAGCAAAAGTGTCTGCTAAAATTAGCTAAAAGTGCATTTGAGGAAAAGAAAATGAAGAAGTTGCCATTTTAAAAAAGAAAACTAAATTTATGGAACTATTTGATTCTAATGGGAGCTCTGGTAGCATAGTGGCTAAGGCACTTGACTGCTAACCAGAAGGCTGGCGGTTCAAACCCACCAGCCACTCCTCGGAAGGAAGATGGGGC
>NW_006921632.1:2332915-2343699 GCF_000298275.1 Orycteropus afer afer
AAAAAAAAAAAAATTTTAGTGCAGTGAATTACTTAATATGGCCCTCCCAACCATCGTCTTCAGTTTTGTGACATATTATAAATCTTAGCCTCTAATGCTCGTGGTTAAGGAACACTGGTAACTCAGTGGCTAAGGCTGCGAAACAAAAGATCGGTGGTTTGAACCCACTAGCTGACCTGTGAAACGATCAGTCTATTTCTCGAAAGATTTATAGCCTTGGAAACCCTATGGCATAATTCTACTCTATCCTATAGGGCCATTATGAGTCATAATCAACTCAATGGCAATCAGTTTGGTTTGTTGTTTTGTTTTTCATGCCTATGGTTATGGTCCCATTTTGGAATGAGTTATGGTTATGTTACTGAGGCAGAATTAGGGTGGTATGATCTTGAGTCACCACCTTACTAGAGGTGTGACTCGAATCACTGTCCTTAGTTTCCTTGACGATATGGTCTGTGTCCATTATATGCAAATGCTCTGGCAAATTTCAGTCTTGCTCTAGACCCTGCATCTGGTTCATTATCATCTGGCCCCCAGTTCTTAGGACTTGAGATAGCAGCCACTCTGATGTGCTGATTTGCGTTTGTCAGTCCCTGTAATGACATGAGGGAGGAGAATCCTCCACACTGATACCTGACCCATGGATGTGGGACTTGCCAGCCTGTTCAACAATATAAGCCATTTCTTTGGCAGTTCTGTGAGACATTACAGTGAAATACAGAACCCTAAGACAGGAAGAAGAGTTGATATTAGAGATGATGGAGTGGTACAGCAGTTTGGAAAAGATGGACTTTGGGACATCTTTAATTTCCACCTCATAGGGACCACCAGCCTTGTGCTAATCCTAGTAAAATAAATTATATGAGCAAAAAATAAACCCCAAAACTGGAAAAAAAAAAAAAAGGAGAATTAAATGATCTTTGAGAAAAACAGACGAGAAGAAAATTTATCTGGACATAGGGAAAATGCACAGGTCAGAAAGCAAAAAGCCGTTAAGTCTAACAAGGACAGAATAAAGAGGAAAAACAAAAAAGAGAAGAAAAATCTAGGACAGTTTTGCAAGGACTGGAAACAAAACATGATAAAACAGCCTAAGACAGAAAAAGCCAAAATAGGTTGTTTTAATTTAAACTGTATGGGATAGTACAAAAATAGGACTTCTCAACAGAGCTTCATGCTGCCTATTGGACATCTCCACCTGACTGCCCACAGGAAACGCAAATTTAAAATGTCCCTACCCCTACTGCTTAACTCAAATAATTTTCTAAAACAGTAAGGAAAGGGTTGTGCATTTACATATAAAGTATTAAATATGTGTGAGGGGGAAAAAAATGAATGTCCATAATCCAGCTAAATCTACCAATAATCAATGAAACTTTACAAATTTTCCATGTTAAAAAAAAATTAACATGTCCCAATTAAATTCAACCATTCCCAAACCTATCCTTCTTCCTATTGTAGGCAGGTGGCACTGTTCAGTCTCCCAAGCAAAAAACCCAGGAAGGGATGCTAGATCTCTCTCTTCATCCTCCATCTTCATCCAATCCCATGTGACCTACTTCTAAATTCTCTTGAATTTATTCTCTTTTCAAACTACCTAATATCTGGACTTCATCATCCCTCCTCTGGATTACAGCAATAGCTCTATAATGTTCCAAACATCCTCCACTCCGCTGCTGATGTAATTCTCATTCTGATCATATCAACTCTCCTGCTTAAAACCCCCAACATCAAAAGTTCAAGCTCAGCATTACAAACAAAATTCTTTATGAACTGACCCTAATCTGGCCTCCAATCTCATCTAAAAGTACTTATTCATTCATTTATATAGTCATCAAATACTTATTGAGTACTCAAATATGCCAGATTCTGTACTAGGCACTGGGAAATACCTTAGTGAACAAAATAGAAATGTGCTACTTTCTCATAGCTAACAGTCTTATGGAGGAAATTACTCAAATAAATATATCCAACCACTCAACAAATACTGTTTTAATATCTACTTGTACAAGCCCTCTTCTCAGTGATAGAAATACACTGGCAAACAAAAAAAGTCCCTACTTTCACTAAGTTCACCTTCTAGGGGTAAAACGTGATAAATGCCATGGAAATAAAGTTCAGGATGCTATGAGACACACAGAACAGGAAAATCTAAATTAATTCCAAGGGGTCAAAAAAAGACTTCTCTCAGGAAGTGATAACTGAGACAAGATCCCAAAGTTGAGTAGGCAAGACAAGAAAAGGGAGTGGTGGTAGCTAAGAGCATTCCTGACAGAAGAAATAGAAAATATAAGGCTCTGAAGTGAGTAGTGGCACAAAGCATTAGGGAAAAATAAAAGGAGGCTAGAGTAACTACAGAGTAGGGAATGGTACCAAATGCAGTTGACAACGTAGGCAAGGACAAAAATCTAAATCTAATAAATGATCACTTTGTGATGGAAATAGATTATTAGGGGTACATAAGTACCCCTTAAATGGGTTCTGGGGAACCTACTTAAAAAGCTATTACAATAGTTCAGAACTGAGGCCAAAACAGCACACAGGAATATATGAATCTGACAAACATATAATTTAATGCACAAGAGTCTACGCCATAATCCATGTGCCCAGCCTGTAACAAGCTGGCACTGAACTACCTGCACGAAAGGACTGCTCCATCAATTTAGAAATACTCAGCTCACTGTTGTTGTTGTTATGTGCCGTCGAGTCAGACCCGACTCATAGCAACCCCTCCTCGGGTTTCCGAGGCAGTATCACTACGGAAGTAGATTGCCCCAGATTCCTTCCAAGGAGTGGCTGGTTGGTTTGAACCGCCAGCCTTCTGGTTAGCAGTCAAGTGCCTTAGGCACTACGCTACCAGAGCTCCCACTCAGCTCACTAGCTGACAGAAACCAGCACTTGGGTCTAGGGATGAATAAAGTATCTGAAAGAAACTCAAAATGTAGACTCTAAATTCACACTACACATGTAATACAAGAAATTCCATGCTTACATTTTCATCATAAATAAAGTTCAGAACTAAAGAATGAAATAGGCCACAGCAGAAGCAAATTAAAAACTAAGCAGTAGATCTGTGGAGAGAAACACCACACCATCCAAAGCCTGAAAAACAGTTGGTGACTCAGCACTGGCCCAAGCTGGTCATCAAGGAAAGAAGGCCATCCAAGGATTACCTGTGTCAAGGCAGGAAGAATGAAGCCATCTCTTTTCTCTACTTTTCAGGAGCCATGCTCCCTTTCTCACCCAATATTTAATTTTTTAATAAATTAGTGATGAGAGCTTTTCACCACTCCACTCCAAAAAAAAAAAAAGAACTATGCAGTAAGCATTATTCCACAACCTGAGACACGCAGAACATAAGCTTGGTTTAAAGAAAAACAAACACAAAAAATCAGCTGATGTAGCAATGAGATTCTGTGCCCCAAGAGTAAGAAGTAATTTAACAGTCTGAAAAAGACATTTTAAAAGAAGGTGTAAAAACAAGGCAAGGCTTCCCCTAAAATTAGGAACAAAACAAAGATATCTGCTCTTACTACTACTTTTTACCATTGTCCTGGAGATTCCAGTGAGTACAACCAGGCAAGAAAAAGAAAAATGTATCCATGTTGGAAAAAAAAGAGGTAAAACTATCTTTACTCACAGATGGCATGATCATCTGTGTGGAAAAAATCTGATGAAATCTACATTAAAAAAGAAAAGAAAAAGGATACCAGAACTAATAAGTGAGTTTAGCAAGGTTGCCAGATACAAATCAATATATAAAAATTAATTGTATTTTTATATACTAGCAATCATCAAATTGAAATTAAAAACACAATACCATGTACAACAGAATCAGACAACATGAAATACTTAAGGATAAATATGACAAAAGATGTGAAAGATCCATACACTGAAAACTACATCATATTACTAAGAGATAATTAAAAGCCTAAATAGAAATATACTGTGTCCATATACCCTCGTGGCACACTGCTCAGCTACTAACCAAAAGGCTGGTGGTTTGAACCCATCCAGCAGATCCAGGAGAAAGATCCAGATCCAGGAGAAAGACCAGTGTTCTGGTTATCTAGTACCACTCTGGCAAGAATATACCATAAATGGGATGGCCTGAACAAACAGTTTATTCTCTCACACTTTGGAGGCTTCAAGTCCAAGTTCAAAGTGCCAGGCTCTAGAAAGCCCCTTAACCTTGTACTTCAGCTTTGCCTCCTGCTCCCAGCCCACTGAAGCCAGAGGCTTTTCTTTACTCAGACAGCTCTGGCTGCTGAGGCTGACAAACCCAAGGTTAACAAGTAAAAAGGCACAGTCCCAATGTTACCAAATAACACAGCAGGCCACTAATTCAAGTCCACTGAAAGTTCCAAAATAAGCAGAGCACGGCAGGCTGCTGAACAACAGCAGAGCTACATGCAGGGTTCAAACATGCCATAAGCCAAAGACCATTCCCAAACCTGTTCCTTATATACAGGAAGCCAACCACATACCCAAAGGCAGCTACTCAGCTGCTTGTGGTAGATCCCACCATGGAGCTGACTGCCAGTCTCATCATGCGGAATAACTACCACTAGCTACCCAGCCCTGGCCAAGATGACACACAATCTTAACTACCACAACCAGACAATCTGTTCCCATGAAGATTACAGTCTAGGAAACCCTATGGGGCAGTTCTACTCTGGCACATGGAGCTGCTATGAGTTGAAAATTGGCTCAACAGCATCCAACAACAATTGTGGCCATGGGCTGAAGACTCAGTATTGTTAGGATGTCAATTCTCCCCAAATTGATTTAACAGATTTAATGTAATCCCAATCAAAATCCCAGCAGACATCCTTGTAGAAACACAAAAAATGGTTCTAAAGGCCATATGGAAATGTTAAGTTCCTAGAATGGCCAAAACAACTTTGAAAAAGAGGTTAGAGGGCTAACTACCTAATTTTAGAAAGTATTATAAAACTACAGTAAAGTATGGTACGGGCACAAAGGTTAATGGAATAGAACAAAGGGTCCAGAAATAGGCCCACACATACATGGGCAGCTGATTTTTGACAAAAAAAATGAAAAGAAATTCAGTCTTTCAGTAAATGGTATTTTCAACAAAACAACTGGATACCCACCCATATGCAAAACCATGAGCTTTGATTTGTAGCTAAACACTGTATTAAAAAATTAATTCAAAATGAATCAGATGAAATCTTATAAAACTAGAAATCTTACAGAAGAAAACAGAGGTGCAAACTTGTGATCTTGGATTAGATAATGATTTCAATAAAACACCAAAAGCATAAAACTTCTGCTCTTCAAAAGACTGTTAAGAGAAACGACAAGCCACAGACTGACCGAATGTATTTGCAAATCATGTATCTGATGAAAGACTTGTATCTAGAATTTATTTAAAAAAAAAAAAACTCTCCAAACTTAGTAATAAGAAACAACTTGATAAAAACAGGAAAAACAGACAAATGATCTGTACAGACATTTCACCAAAGCAGCAAACAAGCACAGGAAAAAATGCTCAACTTCCTTGGTCGTTAGGGAAATGCAAATTAAAACCAGAATGAGCTACCACTTGTTGTTGTTGTTGTTAAGTGCCGTCGAGTCGTTTCCGACTCATAGCGACCCCATGCACAGCAGAACAAAACACTGCCCGATCCTACTAAGCACCTTTTAAAATGTTAAAAATTAAACAGACTGACTATATCAAGTATTGGCAAAGGAGCTGAGGAATTGTGATACTCATATACTGCTTGTGGGAAATGGTACACTCACTTGGAAAATGGCTTGGCTGTTTCTTAAAAAGTTAAATATACACCTACCATATGATCCAGACATACTACTCAGGTATTTACCCAAGAGAAAAAGAAGTATGTGGCAGTACAAAGACATGCACTCAAATGTTCATTAATATCTTTCTTTGCAGTAGACAAAAACAGCAGTTGAATGCATAAACAAACTGTGATAAACCCATACAATGGAATACTGATCCATTTAAAAAGAAAGGAGTGAACTATGGATACATGCTACAACATGGATGAACCTCAAATTAATTACGGTCAGTAAAAGCAGCAGACTGGCAGGGGAGAGGGGAAAATTGTATACAATATGATCCATTTACATAAAATAGAAATTGCAAACTATAGTTTAAAAATAAAAATACTGTTTTCCTTCTAAACTAAAAAGTCAGAGATAAGATATATCATTATCTTAGAAACCACTAAAAAAAGAAAAAACTCTACCAATTAAACTATAATCAACTGTAAGGCTCATCTCAAGTGCAGAGATATTAAAATGGGAGGGCAGGGCATCTCAGAACCAATGAAATATTGTTCTATATGGTATGTACATATATGTTACCCAGGGGGAAGGAGAGAGAGGAACATAACTGCAATGTTTTCTTTTTAAAAAATCTGATGCCTAAATTGTGATATCTAGATGCTACTTCCCAAGGAGCTCTGGTGGTGCAGAGGTTATGGCATGTGACTGCTAACCATAAGGTCAGAGGTTCAAACTCATCAGTGCTCTGTGGAAAAAATATGAGGCAGTCTGCTTCTATAAAGACTTACAGCCTTGGAAACCCTATGGGGCAGTTCTACCTTACAAGGTCACTATGAGTCAGAATTGACTCCACAATAGTAGGTTTGTTTTTGGCTTTCCTTTTTGTTTGTTTGTTAATATACTATTTCCCAATAAAAGAAATCAGGACTCTTTAGAAAGATGAATGATACCAGGTCTGTGAAAAAAACATACAAGATGAGACTGGAATATTTTCTCATGGCAAGAAAGCTATCTAAGACTACTGCAGTTAAATCAAAACGACACAGGAGCCAATTTAAATGAATTCTTACAAGACTAAGATAGGACAATATGAACATCAATACAAATAATGACTATAGTACCTAAAACATATTAAACACATAAAAATCCAATAATTCATAATCAAACTCCTCAAAACAAAAAAATAAATTTTAAAATTCACTGGTTACTTTTGGAAGTTAAGGCACTGAACTCATTCCATCCTTCTAAACATTAATGAAGCGAAAGAATCAAGCATTTACTCTGCCTCTCCTACTCAAACTATTTTTCAGAGTAATCAAAGAGTTAATAAAGGAAAAGTCTTCTTCATAAAAGAGTTCCTGCTAATAAATACAGAAGAATAACAGAATTAGAAAACCATCATTTTGCCAACCTTAATGAAAGAAGAGGCATCCTGGTGGTGTGATGGTTAAGTGCTCAGCTGCTAACCAAAAGGTTGGCAACTGAAACTCATTTAGTGGCTCCATGGGAGAAAGACCTGGTGGTCTGCTCCCATAAAAATTACAGCCTAGAAAACCATATGGGGAAGTTCTACTCTACCACATGGGGTCACTATGAGTCAGAATCAATTCCACCACACACGACAGGAGCAATGAAAGAAAGAGAAGCAATCCAGACAATAATCATCAAAGGCTGCTAAAACCATTAGATGAAAGATTAATGGAGAACTTTTAGAAACAGATTGATCAGGTTAACAATTCCCAAACTCACTGATCAAAGGTAGGGAGTGGACAAGGTAGATAAAACTAAGAATGGAGAGAGTTCTGGTAAGATGGCAGAATAGGTAGAAAGACTGCACAGACCCTCTTCAACAAAGAAAAGGGTAACCAATTAACACAGATACGGAAGATAATCCTGGACCTCTGAGTCTTGACGGGAAAGATATAAAAGTGGACTAAACTACAACTAGCAGAAGAATTTGCATGAAAACACCAAAAAAGGAGACATACGGAGCTGAGGTCTGGCAGCAATCCTGACAGCACAGACAACTGGGATATTGCCGAGTAGTGGTAGGACCTAAGAATTAACGTAAAAATCGACCCTGCTAGCCAGGGACTGCATGGAGGACTGCTCTGGTGGCTGAGGAATAAAAGGCGAAGCAGCAAAGAGGATGACGGGCTGAACTGTGGACTTTTGTCTGTCTGGTGGGTGCAGCCATTTTGAAGGTTTACAAGAGGCTTAACCATTTTGGACATTTAAAGCAACAGCTTTCTCCCAGATTCCAGGGACTTAAGAACAGGCTCCACTTCCCAGTAACCCCAAGGACATTCTAGACCCGAATGACTGGAAAGGTACAACATTACCTTTGTTAGTCTTATACCCAACACCCTCTTGGTGAACCGAGGTGTGGCCATCCCTCACTCCCACTCAATTTCTGGGGTGGCAGGAATTCCATCCCAGTCTGTGTGCTTGGACAGAGCCTGGGTACCCTGCCCCACCCTGCCCCCATGTTTGGGTTTTTTTTTTCTGTTTTTTTAGTTTGTTTATTTTTGTCTGTAAAAAATAAATTATTATTATTACTTTTGTCCTTTTCACTTATTCTTTACTCTTCCCCTCCCAGGTTATAGTTTTCAGACTTTTTCTTTTCCCTGTTCCTGACTGCAATTTTCTTTCTCATGGAAAACCCCGTACCTTGTTTTTCTTTTTGCATTTTCCCATTTTTTTCTTCATTATTCTCCTTCTCTACCTACCTTTTTTCTTTTATTGCCCTCTCCCCAGATATTTCAGGGTTTTTTTTCCTCTTCCTTTTCCCTTTATTCTTTTTTTAATTACTGTTCCAGTGTGATTACACTGGTGTATTTTTTGTCCTTTGCTTTTACTTTTTTGATAGTTATTCAATTTTATTTTTGTCTGAGTGGAAGACAGCAACAGTCCCCATAAAACAGAACTACACTCACACCTCCTGCAGCTTCACTTACTGAGTGAGAGTCACCAACAGGCCAACAATAAACAACCACCAAGAAAAGCCTGACTCACCCTTGCCTGCTCTTCACAAACAGTTAACAGAGATCTAAAGACAATAACGCTACAATGTCTCGGAGACACCAGACCATCACAGACCACACAAAGAAGCAAGATATAAAGTGGTAGAAACAAGGGAGCAGGATACAGATCCAGAACACATCCCTGATGAAGACAAAGCACTGGAATTCTCTGATAAGGAATTCAAAATATTATATTTAGGTATCTTCAAAGGACTGAGAGACAGATCAAGGAAAACAAAGACAAAACCCTAGAAGAACTCTTGAAGAAAATACAAGAACAAAATGACAAAATAAATGAAAAATTAGAAATGATTCTAAATCCACAGACAGAAATTCAGAAGATTGAAACTAAATTATCAGAAATAGGTATCACATTGAAAGGACAAAGAAGCAGAACTGATGCAAAGGAAGACAGAATTAATGAGACCGAAGACAAATACCTGAATACTTCTTTGGAAAGGGATCAATCAGAAAAAAGATCAAAACAAAATGAAGACAGCCTAAGGTTCATGTGGGATACCATCAAAAGGAATAACCTACATGTCACTGAAATTCCAGAACAGGAAGAGAAAAACAAAACCACTGAGAAAATTGTCCAAGATTTGTTGGAGGAGAACTTCCCTAATATGATGAAAGATGAGAATATATCCATTCAGAAAGGCCAACAAACACCACACAGGACAGACCCCAATAGGAAATCACCAAGGCATATCTTCTTCAAACTCATCAAAAACAAAGACAAAGACAGTATCCTGAAAACAGCACGGGAAAAACAAAAAGTTACTTACAAAGGACAATCAGTAAGAATAAGCTCTGATTTCTCAGCAGAAACCATGCAACTGAGAAGGCAATGGGATGGTATATATAAAACCCTGAAAGAGAAAAATTTGCAACTAAGAATTATATACCTGGCAAAATTGTCCCTCAAATATGATGGGGAAATTAGGAGATATTCAGACAAGCAGAAACTAAGGGAATTTGTTAAAACCAGACCAACCTTACAAGAGATGCTAAAGGGACTCCTTTGAACAGGGAACCAAAAATAGCAAACAACCAACCAATACACAAGATGACATAACCCAGAAACCACAGCTATGGACATATCCAAAGTAAAATAAGCTTACAAGATTCTAAACAGGGAACTAGAGACTTCAATTGGCAAGTGAGGAAAACCAAAAAGAGGGAAAATACTGTGTAGTTACAGAACTTCTGAATGGTGAAGAAGTCAAGAGAGTTGCAAGACAGAATGGACTATTCTAATCTCAGGGAGAAAATTATAAATCACAGGGTAACCTCAAGGAAAAATGATAAACCTTCACATCACATTAAAAAGGGCAAGCACAAATATTCAGCAAATACTAAAACAACAGCAACAAAAGAAATGATAACATGATTCATAAACATAATGAGCTCAGCAGAGAAAATTATATGGAACAAAGAAACCCGGGACTCCGTGAAAAAACACATAACAAAATGACAGCAAACAATTCATACCTGCCGATAATTACACTGAATATAAATGGATTAAAGGCACCACTCAAGAGATGGAGAGTTGCCCAAATGGATCAAAGACTTAAATGTGAAACCCAAAACTATAGAGTTCCTCAAGGAAAATTTAGGGACAAATTTAGGGGCCCTAATATATGGCATAAATAGACTATCAAGCATAACTCAAAATGCACAAACAGCAGAGGAGAGAAACCAGATGATTGGGATCATCTAAAAATTTGATTTTTATGTGCTTCCAAAGACTTCTCCAGAAGAGTCAAAAGAGAACCTACAGATTGGGAAAAAATATTTGGTAATGACTATCTGACAAGAGACTTATCTCTAGAATTTATAGAACACTCCAACACCTCTATAACAAAAACACAAACAATCCAATTTAAAAATGGGCAGAAGACATGAATAGACACTTCACCAAGGAGGATATTCAAGCGGCCAACAAACATATGAAGAAATGCTCACGATCATTAGCTATTAGAG
>NW_006921632.1:2350909-2363265 GCF_000298275.1 Orycteropus afer afer
CCCATCTTCCTTCCGAGGAGTGGCTGGTGGGTTTGAACCTCCAGCCTTCTGGTTAGCAGTCAAGTGCCTTAGCCACTATACTACCAGGGCTCCCTAGCCATAAGTCTTTGTAAACTCCATGGTGGAATTTGCTGTGAGCAATTGAGGAGCTCCTGAAGTTATCCACCTGGGGGATTTCTGTTGAGAGTGACACAAAGCAATGTTCTGAGAAGTTCGCTGTCTCTCAGGAGCTTAGAATTCTGATGTTATGATTGGCAAGTTTGGCCACTCTACCAAGCTCAAAAGGAGGCCTCCTAGAGGCAGAAGTCTCTCTGACTGCTGGCTAAGAAGGACATGCTCCTGAGAGACATGCACTCCTGAGAGATACACGCTTTTGGGAAAGAGATGCAAGAGACACACATTGCTGAGAGAGACACCGAGAGACACACACTGCTGGGAGAGAGACTGTGAGAGACTGTTGGCTGAGAGATGGCAAGCTGAGTGAGACTGAGTGTTGTTCCTGAATTTGAATTGTAGCCTGGTGCTTCCCTATTCAACCGCATAATCTGTGAGTTCTTTGTGGCCACTGAAGCGAATTACTGAACCCAGAGGAGACGTGGTAGGTGCTGTGGGAGAATGGTTGGTGAAAGAGCTGGAGGGAGTCAGCATGTCTGGCCTCTCAGGGATAGGCCTCGGGCTATTGATGGTGATTCCATCTTCCTCTTGTGTGGTTAGAGGAGGTCACAAGATGGTACCTCCCTGCCCTTTTGGCAGTTGGTGTCAGAAGTGGGATTCTTTGCAGTGGCTCCAGACTCATAGAAGCATGAGACTTCATAAAAGAAAGAAGGAAGGGGCCTGGGAAGTGAAACTTTGGATTCTTAGATGGTTACTTTGTTTGGTGTTACCTCTTAAAGGAGATAATTGATCCAGAGGCTAGGGTTTTTGGTTACACCCAGCCAAAGGCCCAAGGCCATATGCATAGAATGGGACTGTAATCAAGGTGAATAAACGAACCTGGAATGTCTTAAAAAGGATTAGACAATGGGCTAGCATATATAAAACGCTGGGCCCCTGAAAGAAAAAAATTTCCAACCAAGAATTATATACTCAGCAAAACTGTCCCTCAAATATGATGGTGAAATTAGGACATTTCCAGATAAGCAGAAATTAAGGGAATTTGTTCAAACCAGACTAACTTTACAAGAGATGCTAAAGGGAGTTCTCTGGACAGAGAAACAACAGCAAACAACAACTGACCATTAACACACATGATGACATAACCCAGAAACCAAGACAGTTATGGAAGTATCCAAAGTAAATAAGCCTACAAGACTGTAAATAGGGAACCAAAGAGCTCTGGTAGCAGAGCCCTAGCCACTCCTCGGAAGGAAGGTTGGGGCAATCGACTTCCATAGTGATACCGCCTCGGTGACCTAAGGAGGGGTCGCTATGAGTCAGGTCCGACTCGACAGCACATAACAACAACAACAGAGACATCAATTGACAGATGAGGACAACCACAAACCAAAAAGAGGCAAAAAACTGTGAAGTTAAGCAACTGCTAAATTGTAGGGAAGTCAAGACAACTGCAAGAGAGAACGGACTGTTCTAAACTTGGGAAGAAAATTATAAATCACAGACTAACCTCCAAGAAAAATGATAAACATTCCCATCAAAATAAAAAAGCACAAATATTTAGCAAATACTAAAACAATACCAAAGAAGGAAGTGATAATATGATTCATAAACAAAATGAGCTCAGCACAGAAAATGATATGAACAAAGAAATTAGCAACAGCATGAAAAAGCACGTAACAAAATGAAAGATATAAATACCTACTTGTCAATAATTACACTGCCAAAGAGTAAAAAGAGAACCTACAGATTGGGAAAAGATATTCAGCAACAAAATATCTGACAAGGGACTTACCTCTAAAATTCATAGATAACTCCAATACCTCAACAACAAAAAGACAAGTAATCCAATTAAAAAATGGGCAGAAGACATGAATAAACACTTCACCAAAGAGGATATCCAGGTGGCCAGCAAATACATGAAGAAATGTTCACTATCAGTAGCCATCAGAGAGATGCAAATCAAAACATCAATGAGGTAACATCTCATCCCAGCACTAATGGCAAAGTCAACAAGACAGAAAATAACAAATGCTGGTGAAGATGTGGAGAGATTGGGACTCTCGTACACTGCTGGTGGGACTGTCAAATGATACAACCACTGTGGAAAACAGTATGGCGGCGATTCCTTAGAAAGCTGGAATTAGAATACCAGTTGACCCAGCAATTCCATTACTGGGTCCTAAAGAAGTGAGAGCCAGGACAACAACAGATAGATGCACACCTATGTTCATCACAGCACTATTTACAATAGCAAAAAGATGGAAACAAGCTGCATGTTCATCAACAGAAGAATGGATAACCAAACTATGACACACAATGGAATACTATGCATACGCAACACTAAAGAATAATGTAGAATCTGCAAAACACCGCATAACATGGATGAACTTGGAGGACATTATGCTGAATGAAATAAGTCAATCACAGAAGGACAAATACAGTATTAGTTCATTATTGTAAAAAGTCAAGGAAAGGTTTATATATGGAAGGAAATTTTCTTTGTTGGTTACTAGGGGTGGGAACACTGGGGGAAAAAAGGACAATGACCTATTGAAAAAAACTAAGAATGGAAAAAACATTGAATATTGGTAAAGCTAGATGAGGGTACCTGGAGGTTCACTATATTACGCTTTCCATTTCTGTGATTTTCACAACTCCACAGTCCCAATGGAAAGCAAATAAGAAGAATCTTGGTTTAAAATAAATAAATAGAAAATATAAATTAAATCAGCAGAAATAAGTCTAAATATATCAGTGCATTATAAAAGATATGCAAACGTGGCTTAATTAAGATGTGACAAAGCATTACAGTGGGTATACAGGTGTTTCTATATTATTCTCTGGTTTTATCTGTGCATGTGAAATACTCCACGATAAGCAAGAAGACTTAAGCTAAAACTAAAATATCAAACAAAATACAATAAAAACAAACTAGAATGGAAAGAAGGAATATTATTTAAAGCATTCTAAGGTACTTGCATTGTTTAGAAGATTTGGTGGCACAGTGCATAAGGCATATGACTGCTAACCCGAAGGTTGGTGGTTCAAAGCCACCAGCTACTCTGCAAGAGAAGATTGATTCCATAAAGATTTACAGCCTTAGAAAACCAATGGGGGGCACTATGAGTTGACTCAAGGCAGTGGGTTTTTGGTTTGTACTGTTTGGGAGCTCTGGTGGCGTAGTACCTAAGGCATGTGACTGCTAACCAGAAGGCTAGAGGTTCAAACCCACCAGCCACTCCTCAGAAGGAAGACTGGGCAATCTACTTCCATAGAAATACCACCCAAGAAACCCACGGAGGGGTTGCTATAAGTCAGATCCGACTCGATGGCAGTGAGTTTTTTTTTTTTTCCTATTGTTTAGGCATGCAGAGATGTTAGACTTCAGTAAGTATGCAAGTTAAATATTTAATGGTTAACTATTAAAAAGAGAAACAATATTCAACTTGAAAATCAGTAGAAGAAAAAAGGACTCCACAGTCCCAACAGAAAGCAAATAAGAAGAATCATGGTTTAAAATAAATAAATAGAAAGTATAAATTAAATCAGCAGAAATAAGTCTAAATATATCAGTAACCACACTAAATACGAAAAGATTAAACTTATCAAGACAAACTATCAGACTTTTTAAAAATCCAACCTATATAGTTTACTAATCCACACTTGAAGCAAAGTGACCTAGAAAGTTGAAAATTAAAAGGACAAAGATATATAGCACAAATATTAATAAAAGGAGTATTATTATTCTTCATTTATATTAATGAAACACAATAAATTCTTTTTTTGCTTTTTTTAAGTTGAGGATCAGGAGGGAAGTTTGATCCTGCTCTCTCCTGCCACTTTTTTTTAGCCATTTATTTTCTATTTTACTTATTTATTTGTTTAAATCCTGTCACCCATATGAAAACTATCTCTTAATTATCCATCTGTTTTCCCTCCCTTCCCCTCCTCTCTCATCCCTGGTAACCAACAAAGAAAATTCCCTTCCCTGTATAAACCTTTCCTTGACTTTTTATGACAATGTAAATTGTATGAGTCCACTAAACAGACACAATAAGATTTAGAGCAAAAATCATTTATATGTGGTCATCAAAAGAGAGCCCACAGGATTCATCAAAAAATAAATCCCTTACTGCTGGAGTGATATACCCTGCTCCCCACAGAAAGATATTTACAAGGGCATACAGGACTTGCATTAAGAACACTCTTCACCTTCTTGTTCTAATTGAAATATTTCTCCTGAGGGCATTCTCCCCTAGAGCCCTCAAATAGTTAAGTTGTCTTAGATCGCTGGACACTGGGGTGAGTTAGGTGTCTTCCTCGCTCCTCCCTGATACTTCCAAATTAGTCTCCCTTCTTTTACTCTAAAAACCACTTGCTCTGAATATCATGTGAAAATTATTATCACCTACTACCTGGCTCACTGTAACTCTTTACACTACTCCCATCTTAAATTTCAGTAACTTCAAAATACATATTGATGATCTTTCCAGCACCCTTTTGTTGTTATGTGCCGTCGAGTTGGACCCAACTCATAGCGACCCCTCCTTGGGTTTCCAAGGCAGTATCACTACGGAAGTAGATTGATTTCCCCATCTTCCTTCCTAGGAGTGGCTGGTGGGTTTTGAACCGCCAGCCTTCTGGTTCGCAGTCAAGTGCCTTTGCCACTACACTACCAGAGCTGCTTTCCAACACCCTAGGCTCTCTGAATTCTTGTCTCAGTTCTCTGAATCCTCCAATACTCTTGGTGCTGTATCCACTCAGTCTGTGATCACACCTGCACAATCTTTATTATCTACTCACTTCCTCAAATACCCAAACTACACTTTCTTTTGACCCCAGTAGGACCTTCGATGCACTGATTCTACTTTTTACCATCCCTTACACACTTCATGTCCTCCTTTCCTCATCTAGTTTAATTCCACAGTGTATTATTAAAATCACTCTTTTGTATATGCCCTCTGTTCCTACTCTCTTGGCAAAACCCCTCCCCGGTTAAATCCACTCCAAACATACACCTCAGCAGCTGAATGTGGCTGAAGGGGAAAGACCATACTAACTGATCTCACTTTAAATTCAAGGGACTCTTAGTGTGACCTGACAATCATACAGTATTTCCCTGAAGAAGCCATTCTCCCACTCTCCTAAATGACAATTTCACACCTTCTCCTCTCTCTGCAAACATCCACCACCCCTTCTCACTCTCACTTTCAGCAGAGCACTTTGCTTCCTAATCCACTGAGAATATTAAAACAGTCAGAAGAACATGATCACAAACTCCACCTCTAACTCAATTTACCTACTTGATGGGTAGGTTTGTGAAGTATTTTAGAGGTGAAAGCAGCAGGAATTGGGGATGGATCTGATAGAGGTATGAAAAAAAGGAAGGAACCAAAGATGACTTTTAAGTCTTTGCTCAGATACTAACTTCTCAATAGCACCTTCTCTTACCACCCTTATCTATTCTCTGTCTCTGTCTCTGTCTCTGTCTCTCTCTCTTTCTCACACACACACACACACACACAGAGTCATATGCTTGCAGAGTGCCACTATCTCCTTTCCTGTTTTTATTTTTTAAATACCAGTACCATCAACTGAAACACTAAATTTTTATCTCTTGCTTAACAGCTATCTTCCTCTACGGGAAAGGATTTTTATGTTTAGTTCACCCCTGTACCTGACACATGGTAGGGATTCAATAAGACTTTATTATATAAATGAATGAAAGATTTCTGACACCAACAAATGGATAAATGGTAATATCATTTATAAAGAATAGTTTTAGGGTGGGAAGAATCAGGATCCCTGTTTGAAGGTATTTATAATCTAGTCAGAGAAACATTTACAGAACAGGATTCTATAATCTGTTAACTGATAAAAGCAAAATTACAAAATATAGCATTATCTCATTTTTTAAAAAACACACACAAACACATTTGTTTCTACATATATAGAGAAAGAGTTCTGGAAGGAAAAATATCAAACTGTCATGTAAGGCGAAAACAGCACCATGAATAGGGAATGAGATTAAAGAAAGGATGAGGAAACTCTTCACTTTTCACTTGCTACAGGTTTTACAATACAGTGTCACTATTATAATTTATGGGGGAAAAAAAGGAAGGAAAACATTTTCTGCCCAAAAGGAAAAAGATACATTTAAGAGGATTAATATCCAAAAAATAAAAAACTTATTTAAAAAATTTAAAAATGGGCAAAGTAAACTAGATTAATGGAAATAGAACCACCACAACAGAAAAAAAAATGAGAATGTTCGTGCATTGTGAAGAATGTAACCAATGTCAATGAACAACTTACGCAGAAACTGTTGAACTGGAAGCTACACTGCTCAGTAAACCTTCACCAAAAACATACTAAAATCTATTTTTAAAAAATGGGCTAAATATGTACAAAAGAATATTCATAAAGAAAAACAAACTAGAGTATTGGAAATGAAACAACCAGAACACAATTAAAGAGAATATGACTATAAATTTTCACCAAAAACACAATAAAATATTTAAAAAAAAAAAAAAAATACAAAACACACTCAACCTCACATGTAATCAGGAAAGATAGAGGTGTTAAATTCACCAGATAATAGCCAATGTTTGAAAGCATATAGGTTCATTATTTACAACTGCGGGTGGAAGTATAAACTGGTCCCTTTTTTAAAAAAAAAAAATTTGATAAGCAACAAAATAAATAACACTATAATCCAAAGAATAAAATAAATGAGTCCATAATGATGTAAATAAACGGTTATATAAATAAATGGAGAAAGGACAAAACTACTTACAGAAAAATTCCAATTAATAAGTGTAAAAGTAATGAGGGAAATAGAAAATCAACATTACAGCACCTTAGTAGTAATTGTTACAGGCAAGATCCACTGATACATGCTAAAATTAATGGGAGTAACTTAAGGAAAAAACGAGGTATTTGCAGAGCCTTGAAGCATTCCTCAAAATGTTTTTTAATTACTGTGGTGGTTTTAACATATGTACACAGATTCGTTAAAACTCCTCCCTGCAGGAGGTGGAGATTAATTCCCTCTCCTAGTGATTGGGGTTGGATTTAGTGATGAAAATCAAATTTTACAGTGACCAAGTGATCAAGGTTAACCTTACCAGGAGAATGACATACTAACATCACCTTCCCCAGATATTACGCAAAGACAGGGCACAACACCTCTGTGGTATTCTTCCCAAAAATCCATAACCTCAGTCTGATCATGAGAGAACAAACCGAAACTGAGGAACATTCCGCAAAATATTTGACCACTACTCTATGAAAGTGTCAAGGTTGTGAAAGACAAGAAAAAACTGAAAATCATTACAGATTAGAGAACAGAACATGATGACTAATTGCAATCTGGATTATATCCTAGAATTTTTTAGGACGTCTATGGAAAAACTGGAGAAATTCAAATAAAGTCTGCAGTTTAACAGCATTGTATCAATGTTAATATATTCAGTTTTGATAAATGTGCTAGCATTAAGAAAGACATTACCATTAGAAGCAGCTCACATGGGAGCTCTCTAGAGTATCTTTGTAACTCTTTTATAAATCTAAAATTATTTCAAAATAAAAAGTTATACACCAAAATTTTTAGAAAAGCATACCCTTTCACCTAGCAAGTCACTTCTGACAATCTAAGAAAAACACACATATGCTCCAAGAAGCACATAAAAATAAAAAAAATTCATTGAAGCATTGTTAGAAACTTTAAGTATCTGTCAATTGAGAATTTTTTTTTAAATGGTACACATATACCATAAAATGAACACCATTAAAGTGGACCTATAAAGATCACCAAGGAGCACTGGTAGCACTGTGGTTAAAAAGGACTGGGCTGCTAATCAAAAGATGTCAGTGGTTCAAATCCACCAGCTACTCCATTGGAGAAAGATGAGGCAGTCTGCTTCTGTAAAGATTTACATCCTGGAAACCCTATGGGGCAATTCTACTCTGTCCTACAGAGTCAGAATTAACTCAGTGGCAGTGGGTTTGGTTTTTATACAGGTCACCATGAGTCAGAATTGATTCAACGGCAACAGTTCTGGCTTTTGTTTCCTTTTTAATATATATTGACATGAAAAAAATCTCCAGGACATATTAAGAACAAGTAACAGAATAATATATACCATATTGTGAAAACAATTACACAAAAATAGATTTTATTATAGCTTGAAGGATGCCTAAGACTTAACTCTCAACTGGCAACCAAACCATAAAGCTATAAGGTGAACAATACTATCAGGAGGACATGCACTCATTAGAAGTATATGAGATCAAGAGGACAGCATTTGACCAGGGATAGTAGGAAGCAGGAAGGGATGGGAAGAAGAATGAAGGGAAGGGGTGGGCACCAAGAGGAAGTGTGAAGAATGCTGTTACAGTGTTGGGATTGCAGTAAATGTCACAAAACAGAATGTGTATGGATCATTCGATGGAAAACCAATTTGTTCTGTAAACTTTCTCCCAAATCATAACCAAAAAAAAAAAAAAAGTTTTCGTATAGATACGTAAAATCTAAATTAGTGAACAATCTAGAACAACCTACAAGACTGGTAACAGAGATTACTTCTGAAAAGAGGTATGTTATCAGGGAGGAGAGTGTTAATTGGTAAGGACAAGGACTGAGGATCAAGGTAAAGTGAATTTTTGGTTTTTCACTCTATATATTCTGATAATGCTTGGATTTTTCTTTACAACACAGTTATTAATTACTTTGCAATAAAAATAAGAAAAATAAGCTTTTCATACACTATAAAAATTCTTGTGTCAGTACAAAGCATCTCGAAGGAATACAAGAGGAAGTATTATCAGTGATCGCCTTTGGGGAACAGAAATGGGGAAGGCCTTTTTCACCATTTACTTCTATACTGTTCGATTTTGTTTGCCATGTATAGGCACTGTTGAAAAAATTTTGATGCACATTTTTAAAAGTATACTCAGATAAATGCTATTATGAAATTACATAAAAGATTTAAAAGCCCAAAAGAAGGAGTATTTAAGTTTGCCTCAGAGACTTCAGGAAGGCTTGAGGAGTCACCAACTGACTTAGAAGGCATTCCAGGCAGACGTCACCAAATGGGCAAAGGCATTACCAGGGATAGAGACTTCAGAGGTGAGGTATAAAGAACAAAGGTGAGCAGCACAGGGGGAAGGAGCCAGAAGGAGAGTTCTGAATAATCACCAATTCTTGAACGTATACATTTCTCATTGCTGCATTTTCTAATAAAATTACCAAATTTAGACTTGCATGCAGTTTTCTGTGTGTTCTACTTAAAGCCACTGTTGTTGTTAGGTGCCGTCTAGTTGATTCCAACTGATAGTGACTCCATGTGACAGAGAATTGCCCCACAGGTTTTTAGGCTGTAACCTTTACAGAAGCAGATCACCAGGTCTTTTTCCCACAGAGCCCTGGAAGAGTGTGAACTGCCAATCTTTCGGTTGACTGCTTAACCACTGTGTCACCAGGGCTATTATCCTGACATAATGAAAGTAGTATCTCTGCCTAAAAACCTGGCAAAATTTATCAATTTATAAAAATTTATAAATTTACAAAATTTATTTATCAGTTCAAGATGGTATAGTCCTGACTAGAGAATAAGATTCTACACTGATAATTATTTTGCTCTCCTGTTCTCATCCTTCTTGCTCATTTGACCAGCCCATAAAGCCAAGATGCAATAAGCATAAAAACAACAGCAATGCTCAAATGCACATCATTAAATATAAAAAGTAGGCTTCCCTGGCCCAGTTTTCAAAAAATTCTGATTGTGGCATTTACAGCAAATGCCTCATAACAGGGTAAAATGAAGAATGAAGAAAGATGATCTAAATCTCAGCTATAACTAGATGGGACTTTTTTTTTTTAATTGTGATCTGGGTGAAAGTTTACAGAGCAAATTAATTCTCCATACAGCAGTTCATACACATTTTGTTTCATAACACTGACTGCAATTCCCAGCACTGTTTTTATAGTTCTTATGAATGAAACACTGATGATATAGTGATTTTTGCCAAAGATAAATTTATTTTATGGAAACATGCTTCTAATTTCTCAAATTGGGGTATCAAATAAAAGCAAAGCATCAGCACTGACTGAGAGTTAAACTTTGACAATTGATAGGATTTGTTAACTCTCCACTCCTACACGTGTCCTTCCAATTCAGGACACATGTAGCAAAAAATAACTGTAGTTATTTTACAAAACTGTAATCTTTACAGAAATAATAGCTAATATTTATTGAGTACATACTATGTTCTTTCACTGAGATAAATGCTTTGTAGTTACTAAAATTCAACAGTCATAACAACAAAATGACAAACAAGCCAATTAAAATATAGGCAAAGGACTGGAAAAGACATTTAACCAAGGAAGATACTCATGGCCAACAAGCACATGAAAAGATGTTTCATAGGCCATTGGGGAAATGCAAATCAAAACCACAACGAGACAGCATCTCAACACCCATTAGAATGGCAATGAGTAAAAAAAAAAAAAAAAAACAGAAAGCAACAGGTGTTGGGGAGGATGTAGAGAACCTTCATCTACTGCTAGTGGGAATGTAAAACAGTACAGTCATTGGGGAAAACAGTTCTGCAATTCCTCAAAAAGTTTAACATAGAATATTATATAACCAGGACTCCCAATCCCAGATACATATCCAAAAGAATTGAAAGCAAGAATGCAAACAGAAATTTGTACGCCAATGTTTTTTCAACAATTTTCACAATAGCCAAAAGGTGGAAACAATAGCAATGTCCATCAACAGATGGATAAGTAAAATGTGTGTGTGTGTGGGGTGTGTGTGTGTGTGTGTGTGTATGAATGTTACTCTTCCATAAGGAGAAATGAAGTCTTAATATGTGCTACATGGATGAACTTTGGAAACATTGTATTGAGTGAAATACCTCAGTCATAAAAGGACAAATACTGCACTATCTTACTTACATGAGATAAGCAAAACAAACCCACTGCCATCAAGTCAATTCCAACTCACAGTGACGTATGAGACAGAGTAGAACTGCCCCATAGAGTTTCGAAGGCCATAAATCTTTATGGAAGCTGAATGCCACATCTTTCACCCACAGTACAACTAATGGGTTCAAACCACTGACTTTTACTTAGCAGCCAAGTGCTTAACCAGTGCACTACCAGGGCTCCTAAGATAGTCAAATATATTAATATATATATTATCATATTATATATTAATAGATATATTGTTATTTATATTTATATATATATATTAATATATGGTGTGTGTGTGTGTGTGTGTGTGTATATATTAGTACTTATCATGAGTGGGGGGGGGATAAAGGGGAGTTTTTGCTTATGAGATGTAGTAGTTAAGTTTGTGTGTCAACTTGGCTGGGCCTGATTGAGTGGCTGGGCAGCAGAATGTAGCTATTCCCCACAGTGAGATTGGTAATTAACTCCATGGTGGAATCTACTGGAGCAGCTGAGTAGCTGCTTTGGGTATGTGGTATGCTTCCCGTACATAAGAAACAGCTTTGGAAATGGTCTCTAGCTCATGGCACGCTTGAACCCTGCATGGAGCTGTGTCAGGAACTGCTGTGTTCAGCAGCCTGACATGCTCTGCTGACTTTGGGACCTTTAATGGACTTGAGTTAATGGGCTGCTGTGTGGTTTGGTAACATCAGAACTGTGCCTTTTTACTTGTCAACCTTTAGCTTGTCAGTCTCAGCAGTCAGGAGCTGTCTGAGTGAAGAAAAGCCCCTAGCTCCAGTGGGCCCAGAGCAGGAGGCAGAGCTGAAGCCTAAGGCTGAGGGACTTTCACCCAGCCCCTAGAGCCTGGCACTCTGAACTTGTACTTAAACCCCCAAATTATGACAATAAACTCCTGTTTGTTAAGGCCATCCCATCTGTGGTATATTCTTGTCAGAGCAGCACTAGATAATCAGAACATGGGGCACTGAGTTAATGTTAATGGTGGTGGAATAACTTGGAAAAGGATAGTGATACTGATTACACAATATGAAAACTGTAATCAATGTTCTTGCATTTTACATGTAGAAACTGTTGAATTGGCAAATGTTCTGGTAAGTGTATTTCCATCACAAAAAATAATAATAATAAAGTTAAACACAGAATTACTGTATGACCCATATCAATTTTTGCAGAAAAGGCATTTGATAAAATCCAACACCCATTCCTGATCAAAACTCTCAGCAAAATAGGAATAGAAGGGACATTCCTCAACATAATA
>NW_006921632.1:2367605-2375200 GCF_000298275.1 Orycteropus afer afer
AAGTTGGAATTAGAAATACCATTTGACCCAGCCATTCCATTACTAGGTATATACCCTAAAGAAGTGAGAGCCAAGACAAGAACAGATATATGCACCCATGTTCATCACAGCACTATTCACAATAGCCAAAAGATGGAAACAACCTAGGTCACCATCAACTGAGGAATGGATAACCAAATTTTGGTACATACACACAATGGAATACTATGCAACCCTAAAGAATAACCTAGAATCTGCAAAACAGTGCATAACATGGATGAACTTGGAAGACATTATGCTGAGTGAAATGAGTCAATCACAGAAGGACAAATATTGTATTAGTCCGTTATTGTAAAAGTCAAGGAAGGTTTATCTATGAAAGGAAATTTTCTTTGTTGGTTACCAGGGGTAGGTAGGAAGGGGAGGGAAGGGGAGGGAAGGGGAACACTGTTAGATAAGTAGAGATAAGTATTGATTTGGGTGAAAAGAAGGGCAATGTACCAAATGTGAGTGACCAACATCGTGGCACTGAGGAAGAGGAAGACACAGAGAAGTACATGGGAGATACCAACAACAAAGATAAACCCTTTTGCACATACAGTACTGTGTTGTCAGTGAAGGCAAACATGAGTATACAGGTGGACAGACGGGTGGCCAGGCTGAACTGTTAGGTATGTCTATGAAGTGGGAAGTGTACCCAAGACCATGTATAGGGCTGGCAGACAGTAGTCCTATAAGTGTATTTGTATGATCTGAATTCCCAGGTGTATAGTAGAGTTGACAAGGGACAAGGTTGTAGTCACTTCTTGGTCACAGCCAGCTACCCAGAGGGACCAAGTAGTTGAGCCTGTGGGCTCAGGATCCAAGTCGCAGGGGACATCAAGCTCAATTGGCATAACATACTACACAAAACATTATTCCACCTCCTACTTTGGTGAGTAGCAACTGGGATCTTAAAAGCTTGCAAGCTGCCATCTAGATGCAACGATGGGTCTCTCCTCATTCAGAACAAAGAAGAATGAAGAAAACAAAAGATTCATGGAAACAATTAGTCCTCACAACTGGTACACCATGCAATCCGCCCATACGACTATGAGACCAGAAGAACTAGATGGTGCCCGGCTACCAATGTCAACCACTCAGAGGGGCATATATGTGAGAGATCCTGGATAGAGAGGGAGAACAATATGGAACAAAACTCAAAATCATTTGGAAAAAAAAAAAGGGGGCGGGGAACCAGAGCTTTTTTGGTCTGATAGAGCCTGGAGGAACCCCTGAGACTTTGGCCCCAAGCTGCCCTTCAGGTCTGGACTTGAACCCATACCTGTGGCTTCCAGCCAAACAAGAGACAGGCATATGAGATGAACATTTAGCTGAGGTAGATACACTCCTTGGAGAGAACAATCATGGGAGAAGGAAGGGCTGTTTATGCACAGGGAGACAGCTCAGGGGGCAGGCGTGCATGGAGGGATGGACACAGGGAAGAGGTAACTATCGGGAGGTAGTGGGAGGGGAGCTGTTGCATTGTGGTAAATTGTAGTCAATGTCATGAGACAAAGTACATGTGAATTGCTTTATGGAAAGTGAATTTGCTCTGTAAATTTTCACCCAAATCACACACACACACACAAAAAGTACTGTATGATCCAGCAATTCTCCTCATAGGAACCGAAAGAATTGAAAGCAAGTATTCAAATAAATATTCCTACACTAATGCTCATGCTAACATCATTTACAATTGCCAAAAGGTACAAACAGCCTAAATGTCCACGCTGAAAAACCAAACCCAATGCTGTCAAGTTGATTCCAACTCATGGCAACTCTGTCCTACAGAGTAAAACTGCCCTCTAAGGTTTCCAAGGCTGTACTCTTTACAGAAGCAGACTGACACATCTTTCTCCTGTAAAGCAGCTGATAGGTTCAAACTACCAATCTTTCAGTTAGCAGCCAAGCACTTAACTGTGGCACCACCAGAGCCCCTTCCCAAATGCCCATCAATGGATGAATGGCCAAATTATGTCATAGCCATACAATGGAATACTGTTGTAGTATAAAAAGAAATGAAATCCTGATACATGCTACAATGTGGATGAACCTTGAAAACATTATGCTACATCAAAGAAAACCACTGCCTTGGAGTCAATTCCAACTCTCAGTGACCCTGTAGGACAGAGTAGAACTGCCCCACAGGGTTTCAAAGGCTGTAAATCTTTACAGAAGCAGACTGCTTCATCTTCCTCCAAGTTAACTGGTGGGTTTGACCTGCCGACCTTTCAGTTGGCAGTTGAGCACTTTAACCATTGTGCCACGAGGGCTCCTTTAAATGAAAGAAGCTAGGCACAAAAATTCACACATTGTATAATTCCATTTACATGAAATATCCAGAGTAGGTAAATCCAGAGAGAGTAGATTAGAGATTGCCAGGGACAGAGCAGGGAACATAGGGACTGACTACTTAATGGGTATAAAAACCAAAAACCAAACCCACTGCCATCAAGTCAATTCCAACTCATAGAGACTCCCATTGCCTTTCCGAGGAAGTAAATCTTACGGAAGTAGATTGCCTCGTCTTCCTTCCACGGAGTGGCCAGTGGGTTTGAATGGCCAACCTTCTGGTTAGCAGTCAAATGCCTAAGGCACTGTGCCACCAGAGCTCCTTACTTAATGGATATGGAGTCTCCTTTATTGGTAATAAAAAGCTCTGGAACTAGAAAAAGGTAATGAATACACAACCTTGTAAATGCACTAAATGCCTCTGAATTGTGTACTTTAAGATGGTTAATTTTATGCTATGTGAATTTCACCCAAAAAACAGTTATGACAACTCTAACAAAGAGGTTATACCACTGTGCTCATTTTGTAGATACAGAAAAATAGGCTCAGAGAAATCACTTAAGTCCACAGAGCCCTGGTGGTACGGTGGTTAGGTGCTCAGCTGCTAAGTCAAAGGGTGGTGGTTCAAATCCACCAGCCGCTCCATGGAAGAAAGATGTGACAGTGTGCTTCCAAAAAGATTCCAGCCTTGGAAACCCTACGGGGCAGTTCTACTCTGTCTTATAGGGTCACTATGAATTGGAAGCAACTCAAGGACAATGAGCTTTTGGTTTTAACCAAGTCCACTGAATAAGTAAGTAGAAGAGTAGAGGTTCTAAACCAGATATGTATACTCAATGGCTTGTACTCTTAATCAAGATATTATACCACTTCCATATTTTAATAAGGAATTAAAAGAAAAATAAAAGAACATGGAAATATTTTGCATATACTATCATTATTGGTCTAACCATAACTTACCATACAATTTAATTCACACATCAAAAAGTTAAGCTGCCAGGAAGTTTAATGATACACTTGGGGCTAATTTACAATGGAAATGACTAGCCAACGAAATGTGAAAAGATCATGTCCTCAGATTTACTACTTCACTGCTGTCAAGTCGATCTGACTCATAGTGACTCCACTTTGAGTTTCTGAGGCAGTTATCACTAGAAAAGTAGATTACCCTACCTCCCTTCCGAGGAGTAGCTGGTGGGTTTGAACTGCCAGCCTTCTGGTTAGCAGTTGAATACCTTAGGTACTACACCACTAGAGCTCCCTCAGACTAGCCAATCAAAAAAAAAAAAAAAAAAGTAATAATGTAAAAATTGATTATATTTAATCTTACTGATATGTTGAGATTTCAGGTAATGTGGTAGTTCAGTTTGTGTGTCAAACTGGCTGGGCCTGGTTGAGTGGCTGAACAGCTGGATGGAGTTATTTATTCCCTGTGGTGAGACTGGTAATCAACTCCAGAGTGGAATCTATTGGAGCAGCTGAAGAGCTGCTTTAGGGATGTGGTCTGCTTCCAGTATGCAAGAAGTAACTTTGAGGACGGTCTCCACCTTATGGTACGCTTGAACTCTGCATGTAGCTGAGTCTTTGTTTCACAGCCTGCTATGCTCTGCCAATCTTGGGAGTTTCAGTGGACTTGAATCCATGGCCTGACGTGTTGTTTGGTAACATTGGGACTGTGCCTTCTTACTTGTCAACCTTGGGTCTGTCAGCCTCAGCCTCAGCCTCAGCTTCTAGTTTCAGTGGGTCAGGAGCAAGAGGCAGAGCTGAAGACCAAGGTCGAGGGGCTTTCACCCAGCCCCTAGAGTCTGGCACTTTGCCCTCGGACTTCTAGCCTCCCAAACTGTAAGAGAATAAATTCCAGTTTGTTCAAGCCCACCCATCTGTGGTACATTCCTGTCATAGTGGCACTAGGTAACCCGAACAGGTAACAAGTAATCAGGATTAAGGTAACAAAATCTCCCTTTTTCAGCTTTTTCTACCTCAACAGCCAAATGTCCTTTAGTCATCCTGTGTTTTTCCTGTGCTCCCAAATTATAGTAACATCACATGATAAGGCTTGTGGTCTAACTTAAAGTGTCATCATAACATTATGGGCTAACAGATAAATGACAAATGTCAAATACCAACTTTTAAAAGGCCTATATAGTACACAACCTTTGAATAGGGACAGAGGTGAAAAAGATTACCCAACTAAGTGTTGCCACAGCATTGTCAACAAGGAATTAGACAACCATCTGAATGAAGAAACCTAGTATATATGCTAACTAATAAGATATAGCAAAACATCAAGTTTACATCTAAACTAATTGGTTAACTTAGTTCTGTGTGGTTCTATATGTGCTATCATTCAGGTACAATACCTTAGCTTCTTCCCATCACTCCATATTAGTTATAGGAGTTTCACTGTTTCTATCAAATGCACAGAGCCTCATATGATGAGATCCTTGAACTGAGGCTTCATGAAGGATATGCAGATAGGCTATCAAGGCAATTTATTAAAAAAACATAGGAGAATAACCAAACAAATAAGTGGAAAAGTCCACCACAAACTAATGCACACTTTCAATCAATCTAACAGTAGAAGATGGCCAAGAAGAGTCAGCAGTGTGGGCTAACACTGCTGTTACATGTTGTGAAATGTTACAATCACGGACCAAGTGGGTAATTTAAAGCAACCAGTTGCCAATTGAGTCCATTCCAACTCATTGCAATCCACATATGTCAGCGAACAGCTGTGTTCCACAGGGATTTCAATAGGTGATTTTTCAGTAGTAGTAGATTACCAGGCCTTTTTCTTCTGAGGCACCTCTCAGGTAGACTCAACGCTCCTACCTTTGGTTAGCAGCTGAGCACACTGTACTGCCCAGGGCTCCAAATTTAAGGAAAACCATATTGTTCTTTTAGAGGAGCCCTGGTGGCGCAATGGTTAAAGCACTCGATTGGTAACCCAAAAAGGTCAGCAGTTGAAACCCAGCCAGCTGCACAGATGTGGCAGTCTGCTTCTATAGAGATTTACAGCCTTGGAAACCCTACAGGGTTTTCTGGTCTGATAGAGCCTGGTGAGATTCCCAACACCTTGGTCCCTAGTTACCCTTCAGGTCTGGAATTGAACTCACTCCCATGGCTTCCAGCCAAACAACAGACAGGCATACCGGGTGATCATTTACTTACATCAGGTAGATACACTCCTTAGAACAACTAATTATGGGAGAATAGAAAGGCAACATTTGCACAGGGAGGTAACTCAGAGAGAGGTCAGGAATGCATAAAAAAGAAGGACACAGGGAGGAAGTAAATACAAGAGGAAAGTGGGAAGACATCTCTTACAATGTGGAGAACTGCAGTTTATGTCATGAAACAAAATGTGCATGAACTGCTGTATGGAAAATGAAGTTGCTCTGTAAACTTTCACCCAAATCACAATAAAATTATTTTTTAAAATCTCTTTATCAGAAATTTAAGGTTGTTATTTAAGGTCTGAGCCAGTAGGAAGCCCTACTTAACTGCTGAGGATTCAAAAAAACTTCCAATTAACTTGTGTCTAATCACAAATTGGCCACAGGATAACTCCCATCAAGCTAACAGCTCTATCCTCATATATATGTAGCAAAACATATCAAAAAAAGCAACAAGAGTCTACCAAGCATGCTTCACTGTCATCCTCCAGAGCCTAAGTTATTAACCTGGTAAGTCAAGAACTCAGAATAGGAGGGATGGACAGGCCATTTTCATTCTGTTACAGAATGTTTTAAGAGCTTTTGGCTGCTGCAAGATCTGTGCAGCTGGTGGTGTATTTCAGGAACTCATTCCTACAGAGCACCACGGTGGATCTGAACTTAAAGACCAAATGCTGGTCTCTGCACAATTCTTAAAATCCAGCAAGATGATGTGTTTGTTGTTAGTCACCGTGAAGTCAATTCCTACACACGGTGACCCCAATTTGTGTCAGAGCAGAATTGTGTTCCTAAGATTTCAAGTGTCTGAACTGCCAACATTTTGTATTTGAGTGCTTAACCTATTTGCACCACCCAGGAACTCCATAAGATGAGATGTTTACAAACTACACCTTTAAAAGTATTGCAGAACCAGTTCAACTGACTGAAAGTTAGCCTGGGATTCATTCAGACCACTTCCAAGGTAAGTGTGGGCCTACTAAACTGCCCCTGAGACCCCCAGAAAATGACATAAGGAATTCGGGCCTCCTGTCGTGCAATAATCTCAAAATGCAGAGATAATTCACCTCCCTATGACATTTAGAAAAAATGAAGTGGGAAGTTAGATCAATCCTAATGGAAAATTCATTGTCAATCTACAGTTATTTCAAATAGCAAAAATAAAACTCTCTGTCTCATATACTATATACATAGAGAGAGAAAGAATGGAGTCAAATGACTTCGGCCAATTTTTCTTCCCATTCTGCGACCTGCTTAAAATATTTAAAGCATAAACCGGCCCTCAAACTTTTTTCAATGAATGGAAAAAGGACTCAGAAGATAAGCAGTAGCAGCAATTCATACATGTAAAATATTTTTAAATGAAAAAAGTACCCTGAATTTCAATTAAAGGCAGCAAAGTGAACTGAAAATGCTCTACACTACGGACACATTTTTCAAAAAAGCACATAGATAACCTTCTTAAGATGATCATTCATCCTTGCAAGTACAACTGGAAACCTCTGTATATAACAGATGGTTCCTTCCACATTAGATATATTTCACATTTTGTAACAGAAACTCCTATTTCCTTCATCAGCAGAACTAGTCAAAAGATTTTCAGAAGTACATTTATTACTAAGTTAAAATGTACTTTAATCAGATGTCATGATACATAAAGAGGCAGAAGCTAAGAGAGCCGTGAAAGTTGGCTAAAATGATTCCTTTTGAATCATTTCCAGGACAACTGCCCTGCTAACAGTACAGGAAAAGTCAGTAGAAGCAGCATCATCCCTCATACACAAGGCCAAGCGCCACCTTCAGGTAAACACATAATAAAACCACCATTTAAAAGTAACCAACCAAAAATGATGGTCAAACCTTTGTGGCAAAACATATCAAAAAAAGTTGAAAGAGTCTAACAAGCATACTTCACTGTTATCTTCCAGAGCCTAGGTTATTAACCTGGTGAGTCAAGAACTCAGAATAGGAGGAATGGACAGGCCATTTTTATGTTGCTACACATATACACCATACACACGGGAGCTCTGGTAGCATAGTGACTAAGGCACTTGACTGCTAACCAGAAGGCTGGCAGTTCAAACCCACCAGCCACTCCTCAGAAGGAAG
>NW_006921632.1:2377835-2388939 GCF_000298275.1 Orycteropus afer afer
AAAGTATATGTGAACTGCTGTATGAAAAGTGAATTTACTCTGTAAATCTTCACCCAAATCCTAATAAAAAAAATAAAAAAATTAAAAAAAAACTCTTCCTTCTGGTCTCCAATGGAAGCAACAAGATTGAAACAATCAGTTTTATTTCAAATAGAGAATTACAGTCAATACTAAAGAGTGACTTTTCAAGGTTCCTGGGTGGCACAGTCTGTGCTCTGCTGGTAACTGAAAGGTTGGCAGTTCAAACCCACCCAGTAGCCCCAGAAGATCCAGGCCTGGTGATCAACTTCTATACATTACAGCCAACCCTACTTACTCCGTTGCCCACAGGGTCTCTCCAGATGAACACCTAAACAAATAAATGCCTTAACAACAAAAAAGAGTGACTTTTCCTTCCCAGCTTTACAACACTGACTCTGCAGCAGGAGAAAAAAAATATATACAAACTTTCTTCACATCCATTATTACCAAATGACCTTATGCATGTTACTACACTGAGTTCGGTGTTTATTGTTGTTGTTATTATGTGTTATTATGTGCCATCAAGTCGGACCCTACTTGGGTTTCCGAGGCGGTATCACCATGGAAGTAGATTGCCTAACCTTCCCTCCGAGTAGTGGCTGGTGGGTTTGAACCTCCAGCCTTCTGGTTACCAGTTTTGAGGTTCAGTGCTTAGAATACATAAATGTTCAACAAATAAAAATTTTCTTTCTGCCATTTACTAGTATCCATACCTTTTGCTACTCCTAGATCAACCTCCAGGGACTATGCTGATGTTTTGGCCAATAATCTATCACTCCCCCTCAGGCCCCAGCTGTTTCACTCCCAGTCTAAGAAGATTCTGTCTATATTTAGAGGTAATGCCAGTATCAACTGTGGACTCAACAGGTGCTTGGAGGGCACTTGAGCACTCAGCAGTTTTCAATTGTTTTCAAGTTAATTGCTTCAGGCTCACAACTGGCTGTCTTGACTTCTACAAGGAAGAGTTCCACGTATGCACAGTACTTCAGTGGTGCACTAGACCAAACAGAAAATTAAGCATATTCACAGGACAAAGTCACAGATGTTGTTTTTAAGACTCCAGAAGCTATTATCAGGACCCCAAAACCTTTATAAAATCATAGAAGCAATAAACCTTCAATAAACTCTATAAATGTAGCCTACTAATCCAACCTCCATTTAAATCACTATTATCATATCAGACCCAATCAATGCACAAGTTATTGTGAGGATTAAATTAAATGAGATAATGCATGCAAAAAAATTCAGTACCTGGCCTAAACTACAGTAAGAGGTCAATAAAAAGCTGTATTATCAGGATTGAGGACCCTGCACTCATTCTTGCTTTGTTCAGTTTTTATAACATGTAAGAAAGGTGACAATTCAGAACATTACTTTTTTTATAAAGTAGCCTAAGGCTACCATCTAAGAAATTATAAACTGATGAATTCCCAAATATCTTATGAGTCAGCAAACCTTAATGCCCAACAGGTAAACAGCTTAACATGGACTAATTATGAACACATCATTCTAACTACAATTTCAAAATCAGTAATCTTCCATTTTCCAAATTTATCTGGAAATCCAAAGGATATGCAAAACTCATAACCTCAGAAATATTTTCCCACAATTTTCTCAAGTCACCTTAATTCAAACTGGAGGCAGCCTAATAATTTGAAATTCACATCAAAAAACAATTTCTTGAGGCAGAACTCAAAACAAAACTCTTTTCCATTAGCATGAAACCAGTACCAGATGGTACATAGGCATTTCTCAGTGAGAAACTGCAGTTCTAACAAAGTACAAATAGCTTAGATTTATCAAAGCTATTCAACACCTTTTGGTGCAGTAAAAAAAAAAAAAAGTAGTAAACTCTTGCTTTTTCCCCAAACATCCAGAACTCTGCATTACCAATGTGACCTAACTCAGAGCAAGATGCCTATTTCTGGTATCTGTTCTCTCCTGTTTCATTAATCACAGGTAAATTACACACAGTGACCTGCTGAATAGAGAGGAAATAACTATTACAGGCATGCTTTATCAGTGAAAACAGACTGCAAGTGATAACTAAATCATTAAAAGAGTGGCTTGTACTATTTACCAAAGGGACAAGCCTGAGAAGATCCATCTTCTAAAGAATCCAATCATCCAGGATAAATTAGAAAAAAGATGCCACTGTTGTCTACCTATCGTATGCTCTCACTTGGTCTATCCTTCTGCTTTAATTCAAGCCCAAACCACTTCTATTGTATTTTTCTGCCCCTTTTGCCTTCTCATTTCGTCCTTCCCCGTTACAATAATGCCTTTTAGCCAATTTTCAAATCCCATTATTGCCCCCAAATCCTAAGGACCTCGGATACCACGCAAATGACCTTACTGCGTTCCCAATTCACTGTACTTCTCCTACTAAATGACCCATTCATTCTTTTCTCGCTGGTTGTTTCTTACAATTCAATACCCTACACATGCTCACACAAGAATCCCCCTTCACTCCATTGTTTTCCCGCAGGAAACCCCTGACTTGGACCCATGGGTATCGCTCGCCCCCAGATGGCCAGAAATCTTCTACCCTCTGGACACTCCAGGTCCCAAAGGGCTCACATCGCCCCCCCTCCGTGTCCCCTCCCCCAACAACTGCCCCCTCCCCCTTTGTCCTCCCCAAGCCCGCTCTCTGCACCTCTGTGTCCCTCTTCGGCCCTCGCCAACCCCTCCAACTCAAACCCCCAGCCTCACCTACTCTGTGCCCCCGCAGTCGCTGCGTTCCCCCTGTTCCGGGCTCTGCGTCTGGGACGCTCCGGGTCTGAGAAGAGGAAAGGAGATCCTCCGCCTCCTTCTCCACCTCTTCTAGAGCCGCCGCCGCCGCGGCTGCGCTCCTCCCCCAGCTCCCCTAAAGCCAGACGCCGCCCCACCCCCACCGCAGTCTTTCCCGGCTTATTTCCTTGGCCAGGCGGCAGGCTAGGAATCGCGGCCACGACTGGGAGGCCCGACTGCCAGCCGATGGGTCGACCCTCGCCGGGGCTCCAGCTGTCCGCCCCGCCCCGGAGTCCGCTCAGGCGCGTGCGCGCCAGCCAGCCAGCTAACAGGGCGCGTACTCGCGCCGGCGCGAACCCAGCACGCCGAGCTCGAGGCCGTTGGAGCCAACGGGCGCGCGAGCGAGAACCGACCGCAAGAAGGCACGCGCTAGAGACCTTCGAGTGAAGAGGTGCGGGGCGGGCAGCAGACTCCTATCTGTCGGTCGTTTGTCTTGCGACCTGGTCCCTCAACACTCGCACCGCCCACCAGGTCGCACTCCTGAGTTGAGAGAGCTCGCACGTCGCCGGAGATGGGGAATTACTGAGGAAGGAGGGCGTTTGGAGGGGTGGGTCAGGGACAAAATAGATGGGACACGGGAGGGATGGGACACGAGATTGAGTCCGCACGCAGAACAGCCCAAGCTCAGAAAACGCGGGTGGCCTGGGGGTGGAGGTTTAGAGCGGGAACTGACGGAAAGAGCCGAAACTCCCCCGAAGGTTGTCGAAGGCGAGCCCCTCGAGGGGAACCTCGAGAGCAGCCTTTCACTCTACTTCCGGTTGGGCGAGCGGTGTTTCGAGCCGTTGTCCCTTACGCTGCTCACGATTCCGCCCTGAGGACTTTCCACTACTTTTCTCCTTTACCTCTTTCTCGACTCAAGTTTTACCTAAGAAAGCCATTTCAGAGCCACTAACTGTGGGAAGCAAAAGTAGGCAATCCACTTCCGTAAAGATTTACCGCCCAAAAAACCCAGTGGGGGTCGCTATGAGTCGGAATCGACTCGATGGCAGTGGATTTGGTTTTGGTTTGAACTGCGGGAAACGCTGTGACCTGCGAGCCATGGGCCCCCCCCCCCGCCTCCTGGCAGTCTCCGGAGGCTGGGGGGAGGGGCACTGCCTTGGCACTACTCCCCTGGGTGGTAAGGGGTTCTCTTCTTGAGGACATTTGCAGCCACGCTGCCCAAGTCAATTTTTGAGTCGAATTTCTCTTCTAATCAATTGTATGCAGCTGGCTATGGGGCTGTGGTCAGCCATGCCGCCCAGAACCATCCCTAATATGTGTGCATCTTTAGAGGCAGTGACCAGCATGTCAGGCACTCACCTGTTGTCAGCAGATCAGTGTTCTGTTAGGAGTGATTGACTAGAGAGGCTAAGATTTAGACAATCAGCATTGAAAAGATTATTCAGAATTCGTCCCCATGTTCTGTTCTATGTGTGATAAAAATATACTAATAAACACTTGGCACTTCACCAATTCTTACACGTACAATCCAGTGACACTGTTGTTATGTGCCTTCGAGTTGGACCCGACTCATAGCCACGCCTCCTTGGGTTTCTGAGGCAGTATCACTACCGAAGTAGATTGCCCAACCTTCCTGCTGAGGAGTGGCTGGTGGGTTTGAACCGCCAGCCATCTGGTTAGCAGTCAAGTGCCTTAGGCACTACACTACCAGCATGTTGTACAACTATTACTGCTATCCTTTTCCCAAATTAGTCCCCTACCATAACAGAAACACTGCACCCTAAGCAATGACTTCCCTTTTCTTCCTCCTACTCCTGGTAATTACTAATAAGCTATTGTCTCTATACATTTTCCTATATCATATAAGTGGAATAATACATTTTGTAACTGATTTATGTCACTTAGCATAATATTTTCAAGGTTCATCCATGATGTAACATGTATCAGCAATTCATTTCTCTATGGCTGAGTAATATTCCATTGTATGTATGTACCACATTTTGTTTATCCATTCATCAGTAAATGGACATTTAGGTTGTTTCCACCTTCTGACTATTGGGGAAAGTACTGCAATGAACATTGGCGTACAGGTCTCAAGTTCTTATCTTTGAGGCCAAGTATAAGGAGATCTGGACAGGCATGGACAATAAGCCTGAAAGTGTACACAATATAGTTTTAGATACCACACATTTGTCATTGCAGTCACAATATATGTAATGGAGTATTATCTCTACGAAGTCACTTGGTCCTTGGGTTTTTTAATGCTGGGGAGGCGAGGGGACAGTCACAAATCCCCTGAAGCCCACTGACCCCTGGCTAATAATGCCTACTTTAATCCAAACATCATTTTACAGATCTTAAGAAATAGAAGACTAGATATTTGCCCAAAATGTAATCCAGCTAGTTTAAAAAACAAAAAGGAAAGCCCACTGCTGTTTAGTCAGTTCTAACTCATAGCCACCTTATAGGGCAAAATAGAAGAGCCCCATAGATTTTCCAAGGTTGTAATCTTTACAGAAGCAGACTGCCATATCTTTTTCCCACAGAGAACTGGTAGGTTAGCACCATACCACCAGGGCTCCTTCAATTAGTTAGGGTACTAATATGTGTTGCTTATTATTGAATCTTATTTCAAAGATTTAAATAAAGGCAAACCAAATATATGTTCTCTTTTTCATTCATTAAATTAACATAGGTGCCCAATGTGTGGCAGGCCTTGTTCTAAACACTGAGTCACTTACAAAGAATCAAGATCCATACCTCCAAGGAGAATGTTCAGTTGTAAAAAGTAGTTATATGATCAGTACTGAAACAGAAAAGTACAAAGTGGCATAAGAACACATTCCTTCCCATGCAGAGTAGGAACAGGATGATAAGGCCTTGGTTGATAGAGAGCTATATCCTGAAGAGTGGACCCTGAGCCTTGGATCCTATTCCATGATGACTGATTATAACCACCAAAAGTCACTCAGGAAACACCTTCATTACAGGGGCTGTTGCTGCTACAAAACCAATACAGTTTCTTTTGTAGGCAAATAAAGCCCCTACTCTTAGAAACCTTATATCATGATGTCTCTCCTAAGAGAGCCCCTGGTTTAATGGGAGAAACATATGTGGATAGCCTTGTCAAAGAGAAGGAAAGTGGATTAAGAAGCATGCCTAGCTTCAAACGATGTTGCTGTTAAGTCGATTTTCAACTCGTAGAGACCCTATGTGACAGAGCAGAACTGCCCCATAGGGTTTTCTAGGCTGTAATCTTTGTGGCAAGGAGCTTTGATGGTGCAGTGTTTAAGGCATTTGGCAGCTAACCGTAAGGTCAGTGGTTTGAACCCATCAGCCACTCTGCAGGAGAAAGACGAGGCAGTCTGCTTCAGTAAAGAATTATAGCCTTAGAAACCCTAGGGGTCATTATGAGTCAGAATCCACTCAATGGCAGTGGATGGTTTTAATCTTCATGGGAGCATGTCTTCCTCCTATGGAGCTGCTGAGTGGATTCAAACCACCAACCTTTTGGTTAGTAGCCAAGTGCTTAACCATTGCACCATGAGGGCTCCTTCCTCAATCTTTAAGAGCTGTTAAAATATCACTAGAAGTCTAATCAGATGAAGAATATTATATATAACTGATCTCCTCTAAGGGAGAGTTCTGAGTGTGGTTGAAAGGAACACTTTGCTAAGCGTGCTGGTATGGGTGGGCTTCTCACAAGGACTTTTTTCAGAAAACAACAGTGGGGTTTGTAAGAGGGCACTGCAACTCATGGCCCACTTTTGCCCTTTCTCCGTGTAACGCTCAACCTCTCCTCTAAAAGAACGTTAAGCAAATGTTTCAAAAATACATTTTTCACTTAGGTTATAAATATTGATTGTATAATTGTTCTTTATACTACATGAATATTTCCAGTATATATGCTATTACACACTGCTGTCGAGAAGATTCTGACACATAGCGACCCTCTAGGACAGAGTAGGACTGCAATCCAAGGTGTCCAAGGCTGTAATCTTTACAGAAGCAGACTGACATATCTTCCTCCCACGGAGCAGGTGGTAGGTTTGAACCACCGACCTTTTGGTTCTAGTACCTCAAAATAACCCAAAGTAAACACTGCCTACTTTGAAATAATCACAATTGTTTAAAATGCATCTATAAATTATATTGGAGGAAAAGAAATGCTGCAATAAATTGAACATATTATTTGTGATGTACTCTGAACACAAAAACAACTAAATTTCTGAAATAAAGAAGGGCATTTTGAAATAACATCTATGTCTCAGTTCAGTCTTAAGGGAATTGATTTGTCCTAGGTTACCTAGTGATCTAGTGGCAGGATTAGAACCAAAGATAAAGCATGACATAATCTTCACCTTGGTAGATGTATTCTACAACTAATAACTTGATACATTTTGATATGTTTTCAAATAGATCCTTGAGATCAGAGCTGTTCTTGTGTTTGTTTGTTTTGAGTTGATAGTTTGTATGTATCATAGATGATTGATTGCCAGATTTCTTGTTTTTATCAGGAAGAAAAAGAGGCTAAAGTGAAACTATAGTTTGAGAGGTAAGGGCATTTGTGGAGACTTAATACCAATTGGCTGTAATTAAGAAACATGACTTTTTTTTAAGTCTCTATTGATTGAAGCTATAATCCATAACAGTCACAAAGATCAGCAGAGAACATCTCATAAAGTGGCAGTTTTCCCTTTGTTCACATTACTTCTAATACGTCCAAGTTGGCAGTCCAAGGTATGTGTCTCAGAAAATTCGTTTCATGGTAGCCAACACCTGCCCAAAAACAAAGATGAGAAAGGCAGGAAAACTGGAGCAAGGGAAACAGGGAACCTAGGGTAGAAAGTGCTGACACATGGCAGGGAATGCAATCAACATCACAAAACAATTGGTGTATAAGTCACTGAATGGGAAATTAATTTGCTCTGTAAACTTTCACCTAAAGCACAATAAAATATTTAAGAAAAAGAAAATTCGTTTTGTGAGATGTTATCTGAGAAAATTATTTCAAGTCCAAAGAAGTTTAAGAAACGCTAGATATAATCAAGTTAAACTAGTTTCTTTACTTCTCAAAGCATTTTATTTGGGAACGTGCTTTGTTACTACTAAAGTGAAGGCTCTACGTGGTGGGCAGCTTTCCCCAAGGGAAAAAATTCCCCAAAAAAGACTTCTTGCAGGGGTCTTTGATATTTCTTTGAACATTCATTCTGTAACATTCCATTAAAGGGGTTCAATTAAATCAGCATTTTCCATTTTATAGAAAACAAAACTGAGGTCTAAAGACACATTTAATTAATTTTTTAATTGTGAACAGTTGGTTAGACCAGAAAAAAGGCCTTAAACTATCAAAATCAATTTGAGGTGAAATGTTACATCACAACCGGCAGGGTCAGACCAAAACTCAGATCTAAAACACTCAGTTCAGTATGAGCACATTAAAAACTTGAATTTGAATGTGAATTTATTCCTATGTGTAAGATATATAAATACTACTATACTGTAAGTTCATTAATGGAATTTCAGTATGCTCCTTCATTTATACATTCTGCCACTATTTTTAAAAAATTAAGAATGCCTAACCTCTGTAAAAGAGCTCTGGTAGTATAGTGCCTAAAGCACTTGACTGCTAACCAGAAGGCTGGCGGTTCAAACCCAACAGCCACTCCACAGAAGGAAGATGAGGCAATCTATTTCTCTAGTGATACTGCCTTGGAAACCCAAGGAGGGGTCGCTATGAGTTAGGTCCAACTCGACAGCACGTAACAACAACAACCTCTGTAAAATGTTTTATGGTTTATAAAGTACTCTCAACACATTGTCACATTTGGTCATCTCAACTTTCTTGTGATGCAGGCAGGTATCCTTATCCCCATGTCACAAATGAAGAAACAGGCTCAAGTTTGTAAAAAATTTACCGAAGGTCATATATTTAGTAAATGTCCTGTTATTTGCATTGGGAGAAGACACAGTCCCTGCCCTCAAGGAGCATTGGTATAATTAAGGACACAAGACTTACAAACATGAGATAGAGAATAATTATATGGCTACATGTAAGAAAATGCTTGATAAAGTGAATGGTACAAACTAGACAAGAATGCTGAAGGAATTCAGGGAAGAAAGTTACTAGAGATGGAATTAATCCATGAAGATACTGTTTATGGACAAATCTTAAATTGGGTTGTAGAAGAAGTGTAAAGATTTGGATTAGCAGAGAGAAAAGAGAATTATAGGAAAAAAAAAAAAAAAAGAGTGACATCTGCAAAGGCAGGAATACCAGACAAGAATTACATTGATGAGGAGAATTAAAACTTGAAGAGAAGTGAGTCTGTCTTGTGCAAGAAAAGTCAACTGCTAGGAGGTAGTAAGGAACTCTGGTGATGCGGTGGTTAAAGTATTCAGCTGCTAACCAAAAAGTTGGTGGTTCGAACCCACCAGCTGCTCTAGGGAAGAAAGATGAGGCAATCTGCTTATGTAAAGATTTACAGACTTGGAAACCCTATGGGGCAGTTCTACTCTGTCCTATAGGGTCACTATGAGTTGAAATCAACTTGGGTTGATTTTCTCCTTCATGTATACATTGTGGGTTAAAAGGCAGTGAGTTCCTGCTCACTGAATGTAAAATAATCTGGCCATTTCTTGTCCAGATTGAACAGTTACTTGCTTTCCAACCCAAATTACACAGAAAAACATTGAACTTAACTTTCTGCAGTGGACTCCAGAAGTGAAAGGGAGAAAGAAGCAAGAGAAGTCAAGCCCAAGCTGGTGGGTATGGGCATGGAAGGAGGGGTAGTGTGGGGGAGTAGCATGAGCTTCACTGGCCTTCGGACCTATGATTGGGAAACATCTGAGTACAAGATATTTGTATTCCCCTCAACCTCTTCCATTCCTTTCCAGATACTAACTCACTTGAAAGGAGCCTGACTTTTTAATCCTAAGGAAAATGCCCCTTTCAGGTGGTGCTTAAGAGTCCAGACTTACCTGTTCACTCAGTCACTTTCCAATGGAGGACACTCCTCACAACCTTTCTCAACCCAGAAATGGGGCTGAGGTCTGACACTAAATGGGTTAAAATGATTCTCTTCCAACTTGCCCATACAGGGCACCTGTTTCATTCTGTTGAAATTTGTCAGTGAGGTCTAAACCCAGGAAATCCAAAATCCTTACTTAAAGTTATAATAATTTGCAAATAAGTAGATGGACTGGGCAATTTAGTTCTGTAAAGATTTACTGCCTCAGATACCCAAAGGGGGTCATCACTATGACTCAGAATCGACTCCATGACAGTGAGTTTGGTTTTGGTTTGAAGTGGACCATGGAAAAGATGGGTGAGAGGTGGGGAGAAAGAAGAGAATTGGGAAGAAAATAAGGAAAATAAAGAAATAAGTGATAGAAATGAGATGCGATTCAGCTGGGATCCTAACACATACTTTTTTTTGATTGTTCAAAATTCACTTTAGCCAAAAACAAAAAGCAATACCTAGTTAGTTGAATAAGTTTCCTGAAGTGGCTAAGAGAAAGAGATAGCAGGGAACATGAAGAGAAACCAAAAATCAGCTTCATCTTAAGGTGTGACCGTCAAAAGTCAAAGCAGTGTATGAGGTAGTGTTCAAGCAAAGAATGAGGAAGCTGACTGCCCGAGCCCCCTAGGAGATCAAATAACTACTGGGAAACACTTTAATTGGAGCTTGCCCAGAATAGCACCCCAATTCAATTTGGCAGTTACTCTTTCTTTCTCAACAAAAGACTGAATTCTGATAATGAACCTGCTAAGGAGGTGTTATCACCAGATCCTAAAAGAAGGGCTATATTTTATCCTTGTGACAGCCTTATGGCGCCATCTGCAGGTCTTACCTAGGATTGCAACAAACCCATACCTCCAGCTAGCTTGTTAGACCCACTCATTGTTGAAAAAAAGAAAACAAGAAATACTACATTCAAGTCAAGGAGTTCTCAAAAGCCTCCTGAGTCCTAGAATCAGATGCAAACAAACATAGCTTTAAGGCACAGTGCCTCAGGAAAGATCTAAGGATCTTGGTTAGCTATAAACTCAATGAGTCACACTTACATGGCAACCAAAAAAGCTAATAAATTCTTAGGCTGCTTGATTTAAAGGATGATATATTGTCCAGACCTTGAGAACTTAATAGCCTCACAGTACCTCGTTCTGTCTGAACACATCTGAGAATTGCATTTAGTTCTGGGCATCACAATTTAAGAGAAATATTGACAAGAGCAATAAAAATGTCCATACCCTTTGACCCAGTTATGCCACCCATGGGAATTTATCCTAAGGAAATAATTCAAGAGAATAGATGAATTAGAGGCATGAAGATATCAGTGCATTCTTTCT
>NW_006921632.1:2389039-2391370 GCF_000298275.1 Orycteropus afer afer
TATATATATATATATATGGCCTAAATGTCTCCCAACAGAGGAATATTGTATAGCATTAAAATATAATAATGATACATGCTACAACACAGATAAGCCTTGAAAACGTTATGCTAGATGAAAGGAGACAAACACAGAAGGCCACATATTGTATGATTCCATTTATATGAAATGTCCAAAACAGGCGTATCTTTAGAGACAGAAAGTAGGTTAGTGGTTGTCAGACACTGAAGATATGGAGGAAATGGAGTGACTCCTAACTAATGGGTATGGGGTTTCTTATTGGGATGGTGAAAATGTTCCAGAATTAGACAGTGGTGATGGCTGCACAAGCTTGTGAATATACTATAAACAAATGAATTGTACACTTTAAAGTGTAAAGGATGAATTTCATGGTTTGTGAATTATATATATATTAACAGTACCAGTTGCCATGTATTCAAATCCGACTCATGGCAACTCCATGTGTGACAGCATAGAGCTGTTCTCCACGGGGTTTTTAATGGATGATTTTTCAGAAGTAGATCACTAGGGCCTTTCTTTCCAGGTGCCTCTGAGTGGACTTGAACCTCCAACCTTTTAGTTAGCAGTCAAATGTGTTAGCATATTGTTTTGGTTACCTAGTGCTGCTATGAGTCGGATTTGACTCAATGGTAGTGAGTTTGGTTTGGTTTTTGTGCAGTGCTGCCATAACAGACATATCATGAATGGGTGACTTTAACAAACAGGAGTTTATTCTCTTACAGTTTGGCAGCCTGGAGGTCCAAGTTCAAAATGCCAGGCTCCAGGAACTGGGTGAAAGCCCCTCAACCTTCAGCTTCAGCTCTGCTTCTTGCTCCTGGCCCACTGACACTGGAGGCATCTCTTCACCCAGGCAGCTGCTAAATGCTGAGGCTGATGAACCCAAAGTCAACAAGTAAAACGGCACAGTCCCAAAATTATCAAACCACCCGGCAGGCCACTAATTCACTTCCATTAACAGTCCCAAAATTGCCAGACAATACGGTAAGCTGCTGAATGACGACTCGGCTACATGCAGGATTCAAGCGTGCCAAAAGCTGCAGAGACTATTCTCAATGCTGTTTCTTATATACTGGAAGCAGACCACATCCCTGATGCTGCTACTCAGCTGCTCCAGTAGATTCCACCATGAAGCTGATTACCAGTCTCATCACAGGAAATAACTATATCCAGCTGCCCAGCCTCTGAAAACCAGGCCCAGCCAAGTTGACATACAGCTTAGCTACCACACATATAAATACATACATATTGTTGTTGTTAGGTGCCATCGAGTTGGTGATCCTATACTATGCACAACAGAACAGAACACTGCACAACCCTGCTCCATTCTACAATCCTTCAATATTGCAACTTGAGACTTGGATTTTTTTTTTTTTTTTTTCTTTCCAGTTCTTTCAGCTTAAGAACTGTCTAGTGTGTTCTTCTCTTTTGGTTTGCTATATCCAGATCTTTGCACATATCATAATAATACTTTACTTTGTCTTCCCAAGCTGCCCTTTGAAATCTTTTGTTTAGCTCTGTTACTTCATCATCTCTTCCATTAGCTTTAGCGATTCTATATTCAAGAGCAAGCTTCAGAGTCTAATCTGACATCCATTTTGGTCTTTTCTTCTTTTCCTGTCTTGTACTTTTAGTGATCTTTTGCTTTCTTCAAAGAGCTCTGGTGGCGTAATGGTTAAAGCATTCAGCTGCTAATCAAAATGGTCAATGGTTTGAACCCATCAGCCGTTCTACAGGACAAAGATGAAGCAGCCTGCTTCCGTAAAGATTTACAGTCTTGGATATCCTATGGGGCAATTCCACTCTGTCCTAAAGGGTCACTATGAATCAGAATTGACTTGATGGCAGTGGGTTTTTTCATGTGTGATGTCCACGATGTCATCCCCAACTCATCTGGTCTTTGGTCATTAGTGTTCAATGCATCAAATCTATTCTTGAGATGGTCTCTAAAATCAGGTGGGATAGATTCAAGGTTGTACTTTGGCTCTTATGGATATGAAGTCTTTATAGTAATATGCGAAAATGCTTAAGATTCAGTGAAGGAAAAAACAGCTCAAAATTGTATCCTTGATATGATTCAACCATGTAAAAATGATGTACTTGTATGGATGAGGACTAGAAGAGAACGTGAATAAATGAAAGCAGGGACAATGGGGTCCAGGTGAATTTTTTGGGTGGTTGCAAAAACGACAAGGAGGCCACATGTTCTGACCTCCTCTAACCCTACAAGGGGAAGGCAGGATTACCAGCAGTAACCCAAGGCCTATTACTGCAAGGCCAGACATGCTGCCTCCCTCCAGCCCTTTCACCAAC
>NW_006921632.1:2392030-2425984 GCF_000298275.1 Orycteropus afer afer
TTGGGTTTCCGAGGCAGTATCACTACGGAAGTAGGATTGCCCAACCTTCCTTCCGAGGAGTGGCTGGTGGGTTTGAACCGCCAGCCTTCTAGTTAGCAGTCAAGTGCCTTAGGCACTATGCTACCAGAGCTCCTAGTCTTCAAGTAATTAAACATTTTTTTCCCCAAAACAGTATCCACCAAAGGGCAGACAGAAAGTGGCAAATCAAATCATCTAACACAAGCATCAGCAAAAATATTAACAACTACAGAAATCAGCGTTGAAAGTAATGTTAGAGGATTCTAAGTCCAACTCCCTCACAAAGAAGAAACTAAAGTCTAGAGTGAAGTAGGTCATCCAAAGTCACCAGAAACCCTTTAAAAGTAGATAATACTGTTACCTGTTTTAGAGGAGACTCAGTCCCTAAGGAGCCCTGGTGGCACAGTGGATAAGCGCTCAGCTGAAAATCCAAAGGTTGACAGTTTGAACCCACAAGCCACTCCACAGGAGAAATATGTGGCAGTCCACTTCCATAAAGATGACAGCCCTGGAAATATTATGGGGCAGTTCCACTCTGTCCTATAAGGTTGCTATGAGTCAGAATTGATTTGATGAAAATGTTTTTTTTATGGGAAGGCTGTTATGAGGTTAAAGAAACACAAGATCACACAGCCATAAACTCGTGGAACCAGATTGAAATCCTGATCCTCTGACATTAAAATTCCTTCTCAGAATCAAAATCAAGCCACTGATGGGAAGAAATTATCTACAACACGTATGACAAAGAGTTAAGATTCCTAAGAGGCAAAGATACCAACAAAATAGATTTAAAAGAGAGAAATAGCAACACAATTTTTAAAAAGAAAAAGGCAGAGAATATGATCAGGCAATTCACTGAAGGGGTTATACAAACGCCCAATAAATCTTTGAAAAGATGATAAACTTCACTAGGAGTCAGGGAAATGCAAACTAAAGTAATTAGATACCATTTCTTACCCATCATTTGACAAAAATTAAAGAGCAGTAACACCCTATGCCAATTGCAAAGAAATAGCCACACATGAACACTGCTGGTGGACATATGAATTGTTACAACATTATAGGAAATAACAGAGACAATATGAATCAAAATTGAAAATATACGTTCTGTTTGACCCTACATTATCATTTACTGGAATCTAACCTCAAAAAAAAAAAAAGCATCAATACATATATTCAATGATATTTATTATGGTATTGCTCATGTAGAAAAAATACAGAAATTTCTATCAGTAGAGGAATGTTTGAATAAATTATAGTATATCATACTTTCCTAACAAAAACTCATGACAAAATTTGAGAATAATTTTCCAAATCAAATAAAGCCCCTAATCACTTCTTTGTCTCTTTTTTCTTACAGACCATTTTAAATATATTTACAGTTGGCAGACATAGTATCATGTTAATAAGTTACTAATTAATAGCCTATAGAAATTTCATGTGATAATTTGACAATTTCTAAGTGTTTTACAAAAGGAAATGTACATCAATTTTGGGCAACTTTAAAAAGGTATGAAAATTAATTTGGTCTTGAACTCAGAGCATATATTCAAATTTATTGGCAAAATTTTATGTCTTTTTTTGTGTGAATGCAAAGAAAAAGCACCTATAAAAAAAGGAAGAAAAACAAAGTTTGAATAAAGATACATAATTTTAATAAAATAAGGTACCCTGGCTCTTTTTTCCACACTGCCTAATTATCTGGAAATTAAATAAAGGCCCCTTGAGACACTGAAACTGCCAATCCCCTAGGGTTGCCCAAAGTCTTTTCCCCATAAGGACACATGAAATATAAAATCATGAATCTTTCCATGAGTCTCCATGAGATGATATCATCTGTCCCTCCTCCAATGTACTCTATACCTCTTACAACACTTGTTTAAAACACTGAGCAAGGTGGACTTTGATATCTGTGCACCTCTGTTATTATCCCCCACCAGACCGTAAGCTCCTAGCAGAAGGTACAGTTCATAATCAAATCTCGAGCTTTGAGAAGACTCGAGAAGTCAGCCAGTCTAACTACTCACAGGGAGTCTGAGGGCTCTCCACAATACTCCTTCAAGCGGATGGGTCTGCAACAGGGGAACTGCCTCCCATTCCTCAACCCTCAGCAGCTTATTCCTTCTCGGGAAAAGCGTAGCTGCTAGAAAGTTCTTCCATAAATGGAATTAAAATCTTTCTGAAATTCTGAAATTTAGTCCCAGTCTTACCCTCTTGGTAACCTACAAAATAAATCAAATCCCTCTTTCACAGGATAGCTTGTCAGTTTCCTTCAATCTCCTAATCTAGTAAATAATAATAATAATGTTAAATAATCTTCTCCCATCAAACATCAATGTCAAGTAGTATATTCTTTAACAGATCTGGTTTTATAATATGCCTCTCACTCTCTGGTTGAAAGAAAAAAAGTCAAGAATACAATAGTTACATGCTATGTTGGTGAATGTCTTGTGTTTGTTTTCACTACAATAAAAGTGAAGAAGAAAAGAAAAAGAATACAGTAGTACAATAGCCAGAAGTCAGAAATTCGGAACATCAATATATTCTTTCACTACAATCTTTCTCACTCCTTTAAAGTTGTCTCATCTCCACGTTAAGCAGTTTTCTAACATTGTTGAGACAGCCCGCATGGGCAAGGCTAGAATGGAGCTGCCCAGTTTTGCCAGGAAGAGCCCATCCTCAGGAGGAAGTTTTTTCCCACCTTCAGGATTCCCTAGGCTTCCTGGGCTGACTCAAGGCTTCATATGCAGCCTGAATCTCCAGGAAGTGCCTCTGGGCCTCCTCTGTCTGGTGGCGGTTGTGATCAGGATGCCAGATCTTCACTAGCTCCCGGTAACTCCGATGTATTTCTTCATTTGATGCCCCCTCAGAGAGGCCCAAAACCTTAGGGAAACAGAAGTTGACAAATTAGAATCTTGCTAGTTGCCAAGGTGCCTGGGCCTTTTCATACTTCCTTGCTAAATAAGACTGTGGCATCTCTGGAATTGGTTTCTACTCGCCTGTGGGAAGGACCCAGAGCCTCAGATTAGAATTCCAGCCTTTTGAAACATGGACAAGCTCTGGATCCCCTAGCAAGGACCAGAAGTTGCCTTTATTCACAGTTGCTCATTTTCCAACCTGAAACTTCACATCCCTAACAATCAAAATCTCCTGCTCTCAAGAAAAATGAGTGCATATGTCCACCAAAAGATATGTACAAGAATGTTCACAGCAGCTTTATTCACAACAGCCGCACACTGGAAATAACTGAGTAGATAAATAAATCATAATATATTCATACAATAGGAGATTATACAGTAATGAAAACAATTTACAATTGCATGCAACAATATGAATAAATCTTACAAACATGAAAGAAGTCAGATACGAAAGAGTGTACACTAGATGACAGCAGGTATGTGAGGTTCAAGAATGGGCAAAACTAATCTATGGTGATAGAAGCCACAATAGAGGTTACTTCTGGAGGTGGAAGTAATGCTGGGAAGAGGCACAAAAGAACCTTGAGCTGAGTGGTGGTTATATAAGAGTACACATAAAATGAGTTCACTTTATATATGTTATACCAAAACCAAACCAAACCCACTGCTGTCGAGTCGGATCTGACTGATCCTTGGGTTTCTGAGGCAGTACGACTACAGAAGTAGATTGCCCAACCTTCCTTCCGAGGAGTGGCTGGTGGATTTGAACCACCGACCTTCTGGTTATCAGTCAAATGCCTTAGGCACTATGCCACCAGAGCTCCTTTATATATGTTATACTTCAATAAAAAGTAAATAACAAAAAAAAAAGAAGGTGGGGACCAGGTTTGCTGGTCCAATGGAGCCTGGTGTAACCACTGAGACTATGGCCCCTAGTTGCCCTTCAGGTCTGGAATTGAACCCACAACTGTGGTTTCCAGCCAAACAAAGTACAGGCATGTGAGTTAAACATTTACCTCAAGTAGACACACGCCCTGGAGAGAACAATCATGGGAGAAGGAAGGGCTGCTTATGCACAGGGAGATAGCTCAGGGTACAGAAGAGTATGAAGGGATGGACACTGGGAGGAGGTAACTATGGGGAGGAAGTGGGAGGGGAGCTGCTGCATTGTAAATTTTGGTCAATGACATGAGACAAAGTATATGTGAACTGCTGTATGAAAAGTGAATTTACTCTGTAAATCTTCACCCAAATCCTAATAAAAAAAAAGTAAATAACATATACATGTATTTTTTTTCCTATTAACTATTAGAGCTTCTGCATTCTCATCTATTGCACACAAAAGCCCAAAGAAGCCAAGACACCATTCCAGGGCCTGCCCTGGAAGACAAAAGCACAATACTTCATAAAAGGCATCAGTTCCAGTAAGGCTTAGACTAACCCTCAGATCCATCCCAGACAGAAAGTGAGGGAAGAAAGTCTTACCTGGTAAGCCAGCTGCAGCTTCTCATCCTGAAAACTGTGCACAAACTCATAGAGCTGCTCCCATTCCTGGAAGGAGCCACTGCTGAAGCCGGGATCCCCAACCAGCAGCCTCCAGACTCGGTAAGGCAGAAGGAGGAAAGACTCCATGAGGCGACCAAGAAGGGGGAAGAAGCTGAACCAACTCAAGAAGGACCCAAGGGTCTCTGCCACATAGCTGAGAGTGGCAGCTGTGTTGCAGAAGGTACTGTAGGCTAGTGGGCCTGTGAAAGCCAGATAAGCCAAGCCAAGCCGGTAGAGCCGTACACTAAGGGTCTCTGACCCTACTGAAGCTTTGTAACGGCGATGCTTCTGAGCTGTAATGCTGGCAGCCAAGCTGATGGGCAGGATGGCTATGGGGCGGCAGTAGAAGACAGGGGAAGTAAGAAATGCTGCCACTAATGTGTTCTTAATGTCTGAGGTCTGGTTGCCAACAGCAGCCACCAGCAAAACACCTAAGCCAACTGCCAGTGGGAGGCCCACAAGATAGAAGTTGGCCATGGAAGAAAGGCTAATCAGAGCCACGAGGCCAAAGTAGATGCCCACTATCACCTGGGCAGCAAAGCGAAGGGGACTCAGAGGGGGTGTCCGCTCTTCCGGGTTCTGCCTCTGCCTTTGGGCTCTGTTGGCCTGCGCTACAAAGCTCGGGAGCTTCCAGAACTCCCAGAGCCAGCCCACTCCGCCACCTCCCAGGGTGAGCATCCAGAGTAAGGCATGGCTGTCCCTTCCCAGGTACAGGTGGTGGAGCCCAGCTGGGCCCCCTACAGCCCAGAGGGCATAGGTCACCAGGAGTCCCTTGGCCATTGTCTAGGGCAAGGGACTTAGAACATATCCAGTAGCATCTGACATTGCTCAGTGTGCAGAAATGTCAGGGTCCTCCGTGAGAATCATGGCCCCAGAGCTATCCTTAGATCCTATGGGATGAAAAAAATCAATTATAGGACTATACCCAGGATCCAACGTAGTAACCATTTCTCCTTCCAATAAAAGTTAAGTCCAGATCTTCCTGAGTGTCCCTGAAATGCTAGTTCTCCCCTACTCTTTGGTCTATCATGTCAGTTCTGTTCTTTCCAGCTTTGTTGTTGTTGTTGTTGTTATGTGCCGTCGAGTCAAACCCGACTCATAGCGACCCCTCCTTGGGTTTCCAAGGCAGTATCACTACAGAAGTAGGATTGCCCAACCTTCCTTCCGAGGAGTGGCTGGTGGGTTTGAACCGCCAGCCGTCTGGTTAGCAGGCAAGTGTCTTAGCCACTATGCTACCAGAGCTCCCTTTCCAGCTCCAGCTTTAGCAACGCCAAATTTAGGGGATATTTTAAATGCTTTCAGTTGAGTGAGAAGAAAACACACAGGCACAAAAAAGTACTAAGCTTATACATTCCAAGGCAGGCTGCCCTCAGACCACTGACCCTGGAAATGAATGACTCATCAGAGACAGGAAGAGAGGTTAAAGAGAATGCCCTTCCAAAGTTTCCACACATTTTGAAAGCCCCCTGTTCCCTCCCACTTAACTCCAACTAGTGGCATCACTAGGGTGTGGACCCCACAGGGTGACATTGTCAGAGGGGGTGATGCCATAATGACTGTCTATAAAATTTTTGTGCAGTGCTTAAACAGAAAACTATTATTTTTTTGTGAAAATAACCCTGTAGTTGGTTATCACAACAAAAATATTTTTCATAAGCCCACCTTACATGTATCAATATACCTATAAGGCTAAAACTCTATGCTAATTTACTTTTTGAACCTTCTAATATGCTCAGGTCAGAACAGTCATTGTTACTCAATTACAATGACTCTTCAATTCTTGTGCTTTGATCTGCAAGTGGTTTGATCTCTATGGGCTATAAGCACTCACTATTGTTTTTATGGGAGCTCTGGTAGCATAGTGGCTAAGGCACTTGACTGCTAACCAGAAGGCTGGCAGTTCAAACCCACCAGCCACTCCTCGGAAGGAAGGTTGGGCAATCCTACTTCCCTAGTGATACTGCCTTGGAAACCCAAGGAGGGGTCACTATGAGTCAGGGCTGACTCGACGGCACATAACAACAACAATTGTTTTTCTTGGGAGCTCTGGTAGCATAGTGCCTAAGGCACTTGACTGCTAACTAGAAGGCTGGTGGTTCAAACCCACCAGTCACTCCTCGGAACGAAGATGGGGCAATCTACATCTGTAGTGATACTGCCTCCGAAACCCAAGGAAGGCTCACTATGAGTCAGATCTGACTCATCTGCACATAATAACGATATTGTTTTTATTGCCGCTTTGTTTTTATAGTGGCTGATTTTGTCAAATTTTCTGATGTTTTAGCTACAATATTATGGTAAGTAGTATTTGTGAATCTTTGTCAATAATTTTTATTGAAAATGAAGCAGTAATTAAAGGAAAAGGAGAAAAATCAAAAAAGCCCTTCTGCTCAGTTCCTAATAATGTTGTAACTAATAATGTAATTCAGTGTGGAAAGATTTTACAAAACAATTTTGTTGTTAGTACTCATATAATATAATCTAAGAAATACATTTAAGCAATTTACAATTATATCAATCACGTTATTCTATAACTAAAATTTATAATAAACATTACTAAGAGTTCTACATGGTGTGATACAGGAGATTGGGTTGGGGTGACATCATGAGGAACCGAACTGGATGACGTCAACCAGACACCTGGCCCAGGTTTCAGCTCCTCCCCAGCCTCCCCAGCTGTGCAGACCAAGAAACTCTCCCAAAAGCCCAACTTGAAAGGGTGTGAGGGCAAGAGGGTCAGCTCTTTATAAAATACAAATAACTTAAACAGTTCTGGAAAACTACATTTTGACCCTGGCATTCCACAATTCAACTATCTCCTTCCAAGGCAGGCTTGGAAAGCCTCCCCAAACCGGCCAGACCAACCCCCAGAATGTTAAATCAGATGCCAAAGCGCGCCTGCAGTCTCTCCCCTCCACCTAGAGCGGCCTCACAGACCACCAACCAGTACCCGCTAGCCCCGGGTCAAGCGGCCGTACCTGGGTGCTCCGACTCCCAGACCCTGTCAAACCAGTCATTTCCTTTGACTAGAGACAAAATGGCCCCTCTTTATCCGCTCACACTTCCAAATGGACTTTGTCTTGTCTCTCTCTGTCGGCTGGGTGAAAGTCACGGAGGCCAGGTTGTCCCAAGCCAGGCCCCTCCCCAAGGCCTTCCCCAGCCGGCCCTCTCGGGATTACCTTCCCGCCCAAGGTTCCTCTAGCCTGCCCTCTGGGGTCAACTTGGTTTAAGGTTTTCCAGGCACATCCAGCCTCCACTGGCTCAAAGGCGCAGTGCCCCACCTCCCGGACCCAGACCGCCTGCACAGCTACACTATGGCCACCAGGTGGCGCTGTGGCTTACAGAAGGGCGGGTCCCAAGCCTCACCTTGGCGGGATGGTGGGGCAAAGCAGCCCAGAGCTGTGCCTGACTGGGGGCTGCCTGATGGGAGCAAAAGGGTGCCGCCGGTAGTGCTAAAAAAGTATCGCAAAAATAGGCACTTCCAAAATTCGGAAGGTGGCTCCTTCTCCCTCACCACAGGCTACCCACGCCTCTGCATATTCCCGTTGCCCTTCAAGACTGCATTGGATGGGTCTACTCCCAACTACTCCAACTAACGCAGAGACACCACAGATAGGGTGCAGGGAGGAATCTGCGCTGAGATGGCCTCAATGCTGTCCTCCAGGCCTACTGGGCCTGGAGGCACTGCATCCTGATCTCATCAGGGCCGGAGCCTGAGACCTGAGTGAAGAGGTGCCTATCCAGTAGGAGCCCCGATGGTGCTCGGTTGACTTGGGAGCTGTGGAAGAGTGGGAGGAACAGGAGTACATGGGGATAGGAGATGGGGCGACCGGTCTGAGGAGAGAGTCCACAGCCCAGAACGCAAGGGGGCAGAGGAGTCCATCTTCCTCCTAACTCGGTGATTGGAAGGAACTGGAATGCAGGATGACTTCATTTCAAAGTCCTGGGCTCAAATCTTTTCTCTTGCTACTATGACCTTGGCCACGTGTTGTTGCTTCTCGCACCTCAGTTTCCTCCTCTGTAAAGGAGGAGCTTGGATCTCCAAGGTCCCCAGAGTTGAGTTGGGGGCGGGGTAGGACCAGTGGGTCACCTGCCTGCTTCTACTCCCTTCACACCTCCAGCTCCCTCAGTGCTTAACCGAGCGAGCCAGGGGTTGACAATGTGGCTTCTTATTTGGTCCCTTAACAGTGGGCGCACTGTGAGGCCGGGACTGGGAGGGGCACCGGAGCGCTGCCAGAGTCGCGGACTGGGGCCGGTGACGGCCCGGGCCGCTGAATAATGAATGAGACTTAATTGGGCTGGCACTGCGCGGCGGTGCGCTAAGCTAGGCAAACAGCGCGGGCGGCGGCAACGGCGGCTGGACAAACAAACTAGCTCCGGGCGCAGGGACCCGGGTGGGGGCGGGAGCGGCGGGGGGAGGGGGGGAGGGCCAAGCTCCCCGGTCTCTCCCGGCCGCCGCGCCCCGCCAGCTCTGCGGCCGGGAGCAACCCGGGAGTCCTGGGCTGCGCTGGCTTCCCACAGAGGGGGGGGGGGGGGAGTCAGGCAGGGGCTCAAGGCTCGATCCGGGGAAACCAGGACAAGAGAGGGAAGGGGACTGTGTGGCGAGAGCCAGTGGCCCAAGGGCATAGTGAGACAGAGGAAAAAAAAGATGGAGAAAAGAGTGGAGGGCGGAGGAGAGACAGAGAACTGAGCGAGGAAAAAGCGCGCCGGGGGAGGGGCGGGGCGGGAGAGCAGCGGTTACCGAGAGGGAAGGGAAGAGCGATGGAGGAACAAGAGAAGGGAGGCGCGAACCCGGAGAAGAGGAATTGGAGAAGAGTCAAGGAGAAGGATGGGAGGTGACCGGAATGCGAACGAGGGGGCGGCGGGGCTGCGAGAGGCGCCCCGGCCTCCGCCTCGCCCGGCCGCGCTCCCGCCCTCCTGCTCTCTCCAGTCGCCCGCACTCACTTTGTCACAATTACGGGGCCGTCACTCGGCCCGGATTGTTTTCCCCAAATTGTTGTTCTGTAAACTGGCGAGGGGGGGGGGGAAAGAAAGGGACCTGATAAACGGGAGCCGGTGGGGAGGGTCTGAGTTGCCGCAAGAGTGCTTGGGGGTGGGGGTATTTTCTGAGAAGGGGACTCCGGGCGGGCCAGTGAATTCACCGATCCACGCCGGAATTCTGGTTGGCGCCCCAGCCTCGTCTCTCTGATCCCGCTTTCAACCTTCCTGGCCCTTTTCAGCCTCGGCTGCCTCTGTTTCCCCAGTAGAACGCGGCGGGGATTTTGGAGACCCCAGACGCACAAGATGATTGATTGTAGGTGGGAACCCAAACTTCCCTGCCTACCGCATTTTCTCTCTCTTTTACTACCCCAACTACTGGAGGCCGGGGGTCTTCTCCCAGTACAGTGGGGCTTCCACCCCGACAGGTCTGAGCCGCCCCCTGCCCGCCGGCGCCCTCCGGCCTCTGGCTCCGCGCTGCTGGGTGCCCCAAGACACCTTGCTGTCCCTCAATTCTGCAAACATCTGTTGAGCGCCCACTGGGCGCCCAAGCCGCGCCGGTCTCCTCCCGCGGTCTCCCCTTCCCCCAGCCATCATCCCCCCTTCCCAGCCCGCCCGGCCTGTCGGCTCCGTGACAGCCGCCGCCGAAGCCCAGGCCCCTCGGGAGCGGCCGGAGAGGAGCCGCCGCATGGCTGGCTCCGACACTGGCCTCCCCGGCGGCTCCAGGGGCAACGGAGGGTGGCAGCAGCTGAAGCGAGACCAGAGCCGGCCCAGGGAGTTGGCAGGGCTGGGCGGGGGAGGGGGAGGCCCGGGATGGCTTCTCTCCCGGCCTCTGAGGCCTGTTGGTCTCCTCATTGCGTCGTCCTCGGCTCTGGGCAGGGCCAGGACCCCACCTTGGCTGGGTTCTCCTGGGCCGCGCTCGGCTCCCCGCACCCCCTCCCCCAGCTTGGGTGATTTACACGCGAGCTCTGCGCAGAGGCCGCTTCCCAATCAGGAATATCGACCTCGGGCGGGGCCCTCGGGCCGCATCGATCCCTCTAAGGCTCGGGATTTAAAAATGTCAAATTTGCCTTTTCCAGGCAGGCGGAGGGGCGGGGCCCCGGAGGAGGACGTCTTGGACGGGGCGGGGGCGGGGGCGGTGTGGACAGCTGGGCTTCGATAGAGCCTGTGCCTGGAATGAGAAGCGATTGGGCTGTGACCGGGGCCCTGACACCGCGAGGCCATCCTTGGGTTCGCAGTCCACTCTGGGTAGGAGCAGAAAGGAAACCTTACCCCCCATCTCCCTGGGACTTGATCCCAGATGGAGCAGCCCCAGACGAATAAGAGCGAGCGATCCCCCGAATGTAAGAGACACAAGAGGCAAATTTGGAAGAGACCCTTTAACGTGGAGACATGCAGACACAAGAGGGGTGCAGAGATTAAAAAAATAGAGAGAGGTTCCAAATGATACTTTAGCCCTAAGGAAGAGCACAACAAATGGAAGGTGGCTGAAAGACAAGTTTAACAAAACGGGGAGGGGCAGAGACCCAGAGTCCCCCAAGTCTCTGCTCTGTGGACTTAGAAGACTCAGGACTGGAAAGGAGGCCTGGTTAGTGACAGGGAGGGGAGTGGAGACAAGGCCCAGTGACGAGACTGTTACCAAGGTGAAGAATAGGAGTATAATTAGCATAATCCTCTCAAGGTGTCAATTAGTAACTGCACCGAGATCCAAAAGCTGAGGGTCCCGGAGACGGCTAGCCCAGACCCCAAAGAGGTGGGCCTTCCTAGGGGTCTGGTGACCTGTCCCTTCTTTTCCTCAGTTTCACCCAGGCGTCTGCCCAAACTTCCCTGCCCACTCCATTTTCTCTCTCTCTTTACTACCCCAACCACTGGGGGCTGGTGGTCTTCTCCCAGCACAGTAGGCTTCCTCCCTTTTGACCATCATTGTCCTGGGCAAGCAGATGGGTTGGAGATCACATCTTATATTGGAGACTGTGTGTAGAGGTGTGAGCTATAGAGAACTCTGGTGGTAACCACTTCTTTTCCTAGGACTCAACAACTGGATCTCCAATTTTTTTTTTTTTTTTTGGAAAAAAAGCATCCACTACTTTCAAGAGGCCTAAGGAAAGGAGGATGTTTGGGGTGGAGGTGGCAGGGGAGCAGTTGTTCAGATCGGCACTCTCACAGTTAACTTCTCCCCCTCAACACACCTCAACTGTCATCATGTGCACCGCCATTTCCTCCAGAACTGGAGACAGATGGATGACAAGGAAGAGGCCAGGGAAGGGTGTGTGTGTGACATGGACACGAGAGGTGGGTTGAAGATTCATTTTCAGAGATGTGCAGAGCACACTTCACTGACAAGATCAGATCCACACAGCCCCGACACAATCCTACTGACACATAGTCACTGACCTCTTGGCCTGATCCACACCCATCAATCCCTGTCACACACAACCTCTCTGCATCTGTAGCAGTGTCAGCTCACCCAATAAGCAAGGTAAGCATGAGTTTACTTATGTTTATTTACTAATCTGTAGTGAACAATTTCACATTTTTTCTCAGCACATCAAAGATTCTACTTTTAGGTATGGCTGGCATCTGTCTCTCTCCCAGCACAGCACCTTCTTACAGAATCAACGCCTCTTCAAATTTACAGGGACAGAGTACCCAGTAATCAAGGTAAGCACGGTTTTACTAAGCTGTAGCGAAACAATTTCAGATGTGGTGAAAAATATGTGAACTTGTTCCGCTACAGAGTAGTAAGTAAGCACAAGTAAGTCCGTGCTTACCTTGCTTATTGAGTAATCCGCCCCTGGTCCGTAGACGTGCCCGATTCCTCCGAGGTCCGACCAAAGCGCCTAGTCCTATGGTCTGCCTACACCCTTTTTTGACCTTAATTGCCTAAACCGAAGAGCGGGCTTAGGCCCCGCTTCCCAAATTCTGCACCAGGCCAGCCCCAACAGCTGGGAGGAGAGATCAAGGAGTCAAGTACCCGCGTCAAGGTGAAGGATGGGGAGCAGAGCGGGCGGTGGGGCTGGAAAACCCCTCCTCTACTCCCCCTCCTGCCATTGGCCTCTCTCCCAGCACGTCCACTAGCGGCTCGCCAGGCCCTGCGCCCGCCTGTCATAGAGTAATGAATGCACGCTCGGGGCCCTGCCCCCCCAGTCGTTCATCACTGCCAGCACCGACCACCTCACTGCCCGCCCGCCTGGAGGGCTAAGTGGCCCAGGCGCTGACAGCACTCCCCCCCTTCTACTTCGAGCACTAATTGTCAGATTGAGATGTTGATTTGTCAGCTGGGAGCTGGCGCCAGAGAATCCGCAGTAAAACCTGGACTCATTGAACTTCCTCTCTGTTACGCTCGGGTTCGCCAGGCCTTGGAGCTTGTCTTGATTTGATGTGGGTTGGATTTGAGGAAGGAGGCCCGGGAACTAGATGCGCAATGCTCTTCTATTCCGATAGGAGGCGCACCAGGCTCCAGACCCTCGGTTTGCTTAAGGGGGATCTCCCTGGGCGCAATTCCACTTATATGGACCGGAAATCCTAGGGCTTCGTCCCCTAGTCTCCCAGAAGGGGGCGTCTGTCTCCTCTCTCCGACAGTTAAGAGTCTCAATTCCCCTTTAGGAAGCCCCTAGGCTCAGGTCCCCAATCTGCCTTCGGGGAACGCCCGGGGGCCAGAAACTCGCCCATTCTTTCTCCAGGCTCCCCGGGCCGCAATCCTCAGCTCGCAAAGCAGCGCCCCTGCTGCAGGCCCACCCTCGCCCTGCCCTAGGCGCCCAGACTGAGTCCCACCACACCCCCTCCCTGGCCCTTGGAGCTCCTGGGGCGGCCCGCTGAGTGACGGGCGGCCGGTGATTATGCGGAGGGGGGAGCGGGGTGCGCCGCGGGCGGCAGCGCTGACCCTTCACATTTCCGATCCGCCGGGACCCTCATCCATCCGAAGCTGCTCTTTGTCTGGCCGCCTAATTGCCGGCGGACAGGATGGATGGCGGGACCGACAGCCGCGGAATCCCTAATAAAGGCCGCGGCCGCCGGGGAGGAGAGAGAAAGGGAGGGGAAGCAAGAGGAGAAGAAAAGCGGGAGGTAGGAGGAAGCATTGGGCCGCGGCCGCCGGCTCTGAGTCTCTCCGGTGGCTGAAACTGGAGCTGGGCCGCCCGGGGTGCAGGACCCGGAGGTCCAAGGGCTTGGCCAGAGCCTGGGGGCGGTGGCTGTGGGCCTCGCAAAGTCTCCTGCATGTTGGCAAAGGGGAAAGAGCCAGCGCCCCAGGGCAGAAAGAACAGCCTAGGGCCGATTAAAGGTTCGAGCCACCTCGCTTCGCGGAGCCCTAGGGACTTCGAGCGTCGCGTTGTCTCCCTGCCCCGCTCTTTCACCAGCCCCTCTCTTGGCTCCCCGCAAGCCCCCCTCCGCTCACCTGTCGGTCTCCCAACGCCGGATCCAATATGCCGGCGGAGAAATGAGGGATCTGACAGCTGTCTGTGCGACCGTCCGCCACATTTCATTAGCTGGAGGCTGAAGCAGACGGGCGGTGGGGACAAGGGGGGCCCAAAGGGAGGGGAGGGTGAAGAACCACACCTGGCCAGGGCTGGAGGGCTGAGGGAGTAAATGAACAGCGTGCTCTGGCCTGGCAGACGCCCTCCAAGCAATCTCTACCTGCTCCTCAGCCCTAGAGCCCAGGGCTGCACTGAACTGCAGTGCCAGGGGCACAGCCTGTGGAGCGGGAGCCCTGGGCTCTGCTGCGTGCTTGCCTCTCTCCCCACCACGGAGGCAACTCGGCCCTCTCCACCAGGAGGCAAACTGCACTGTTTCCCACTGGCAGCCAGAGTCAGAGAGTGGTTCCCAACTCCTTCAGCCAGCTCTCTTCTCCCTTTTACCTCTGGAGCAAATTCCCTTCCAGGTCACCTTCATTTCCCACTCCTCTCCCTTTTTCTGCACTCTCCTACTCCATCTGAACAGCTCTTCCCCACGCCATCTTCCATATTAGCCTATAGTTGAGGGTGTGTTGAGTGTTAGGCTTGAAGGCGCTGGGGGTGGGGGACACTCTGAGCCAAGATCCTGCCCTTTTTGGCCTCACACACGTAGACCTCCCCTGAGACTGGTTCAAATCTCACTCCTCATTCTTTCCTGCTTCTCTCACCCTTCCACTGCTTTGGATGCCTTTAGCCTCTTCTTAGGGCCCTGAGGGGAGCTCTAGTAGCATAGTGGCTAAGGCACTTGACTGCTAACCAGAAGGCTGGCGGTTCAGATCCACCAGCCACTCCTCGGAAGGAAGATGGGGCAATCTACTTCCTTAGTGATATCGCCTTGGAAACCCAAGGAGGGGTTGCTATGAGTCGGTCCAACTCGAGATGGCAAACAACAACAACAACAACAGGGCCCTGAAAGAAAGCCAGGAGATAAGAACTAATTCTAGGTCTGCTTTCTGTGGGGTAATACTGGACAAGCCATTTCTCCTTTCTGGATTCTCATCTGTAAAATGGAGACAATATACCCACCCCCTAGGGGTGCTGTGAGGAGCTCTGGTGGGTAGTGGTTAAAGCATTTGGCTGCTAACCAAAAGTTTGGTAGTTCAGACCCACCAGCTGCTCCTAGGGAGAAAAATGAGGCAGTCTGTAAAGATTTACAGCCTTGGAAATGCTGTGGGTCAGTTCTACTCTGTCCTATAGAGTCTGAGTCAGAGTTGACTCAATGACAGTGAGTTTGGGTTGGTTTTGATAGGGGTTCTGTGAGGATCCAATGAGAACTTGCATGTGAAAGCCCTAAAATATTCAACAATATAATTTCCCTTCCTTTGCCATCCCCTGTCCTCTTGGGTGGACAAAGTTCCCTTCCCATCTTGCCAGGGGTCTGGTATGAAGCAAACCATGCTGCTTCCAGCTCTGTGTGGTCTTCAGTGAGGGAACTGAAAGCCAGTGTGCGGGGAACGGCTGGTCCTGCAGGGGAGGAAGAAGAATGTCCAAAAAACAAAAGAGGTGCTTTCTTAGATCTGAATGGAACATCAACCAGCTGGTTCCTCTCCTCTTACAGATGGGGAAATTGAGGCTTGTGGGGGTTTGACTGCAAATGATGCCATTGAGGGCAGATAACACTGCCAGGGTCTTCCCTCCAATGAACACTCTATTTCTCCCCTCCCTTCCCTCCTTCTTCCCTTGAGGGGGTCTAGGTAGGTGATGAGGAGTATGGGAGATGGAAGAAAAAGAGAGAACCTTTAAGGAACCAGGACCTCTCTGCCAGACTTCATAAAATTTTAACATGAAAACTTCTGCAGAATAGAAGGCACATATCACATGCAAATCATATGCTAATCACATGCTAATCCAAAGTCTGGCCCTTGGAACTTTGACACACACCTGCCTGTAGTCCTGGGGAACATTCGGGGAGACCTCTGGGTTCCTGGGTAGGGGAAGATGAGTTCTATTTAGGGCCAGGTTATGTAGTAAGGATTCCTTTTAGGATTGCAGAGGAGTCAAGTATATAATTTAGAATCAGCTTCAGGGTTAGTGCACAGTCACAGGTGGAGGTTAAAGCAGAATTCAGACTGGGCTTTTAAATGGGGGAGCCCAGGGGTGTCATTAGGGTTCCTCTCCATTCTCCCCCCACCCCAGGCCAGCCCTCACCCTCACTGCCACTCCCATGCTCTGCAGCACACCCTTCTCTGCCCACTTCCCATTCTCAACCAACTGCACCACCTCACGGGGGTTTGCCAGCTTGGTTGCTAGAAGATTGGTAGGTAAATCATTTCAGGCCCCAACTTGGACTCCAGCCTCCCTCCTTGGGCCCAAGCACTTGGCTCCTGGCCCCAGAAGCACCAGCAGGCCTCAGCCCTACCCAGGTGCCTCCTAGGCTGAACGTGACAGCTGCAGGGGAAGCAATAAGGACCTGGTAAGCTGGCAGCTTCATTCTAGAGCATGGGGGAAAGAGCAACAGAACATGAATAAATTCATAGAGCTGGCCCCTCGGCTCTCTGTAAGCCAAGCCTGCTCCCTCCATCACACATACTCACTGCTGCTGCATGTAGGCCTGCTGGTCACCAATGCTCACAGCCTGGGCTGGGGGTGGGAGGAGTGAGGAAGCTCCAGGGAGAAGAGGGCTGCTGGGCCCTGAAAGGGGATGAAGTGAGGGGCTCCAGGAGGAGGCCAAGTGAGGAGGATGAACGGAATAGGGAGCCAGACTGGGCAGAAAGGGCCTCTGGTGAGCAGAGAGAAGGCAGGGGGGGATGGAAGGAGGGAGGAGGAGCAGGACCTAGGGGTTGACGGGGCCTGAAGATCCGGCAGGGTAGGGGAGACTGGTGTGAGCCTGGGCCTGCTCTCTCCTCTCTGATCCATCCATCATCCAGCCTGGGGGAGCAGACCTGGAATTAGACATGCACAGGGCCGACACGGCCCTCAGCCCCCCTGAGAAAGACAAATGGCGACAAAGACCTTGAATAAAATTTGTATTTATGGTTGGAGGAGGAGGCCCCTCCCCCACTGACTGCCAATCCTTTCTCTCGCAACCTTCCTTTTCAGGCATATAGGAGCTTCCCCCACATAGACCCTGCCTCAGCAGCCCTCATGGTCATCATGCTGGGAGGGATGTGCAGGGGCAGGGGTAGAAGAAACCACCTTCTCCCCAAAAATAATGCGCTTTGTGCCCTGTGCTTTCCATCTTACACAACATATCCCCACACATTATAGTCCTGGACTATCCTAGTCTTTAAGAGGTCCTTTGAAGCTGTCCACTACTAGGGCTTCCCAATGCCCCCCCCCCTTCAGTTCTGGAACCCCTTCCCCAAGCCTGTGGAGCTAGGGTCCCTGTGAGCCAGGTCCCAGGGATGGATGCAACCAATAGCTTTACCCTGACTTTGACCCCTTACAGAAAAGGATCTTTGGAACCGAACCGTCATATACCTCTTGGTCACCCTGAAAGGAGACAGACACGGTCATCTCTCATAGGAGGGTGCTTAACACTTAATCTGCATTTTTAGCTACATTCATTTGCATGACCAATTCCAGACACCTCCCTTCAACACCCATTTTGTGGGTCCAAGTTCTCTGAGTTTTTGTCTAACAGTGGACCCTTGAGGAAGAGGGAGGGGAAAAACTTTTAGGACTAGACAGGGTCTGGGACTCAGGTAAGGGTGTGAGTTGGGCTGGGCCAGGCAAAAGGGACTAGAGCTGCCTTCTGACTCTCCCCAGTGCACTCCCTACTCTTCAATCTGAGATGGCATTCATGGGGAGCACATTTAGGGACAAGGAGGAAGACAAATACAAATATGGCCCTCTGAACAGCCCACACATAAACACACACACAAAGACAGCTCGCAATCTCACTCACCCAGGGACATGGAAGGCCAGGGTCCCATGGCACGTCCACACTTGTGAGCACACTGTCACATTGCACAGGCCCAGAACCTATCACTCTGGCTCGCAGAACCGCCCCGCCCCTGCGTCCTCCCCACAGTTGATATGTCACATTGGAGTCCGAACACGGACCTGGGTGTCTCTCTGCAGCGCGCCATTTACATTTCTCTCTCGATCTGTCAACCTGTCTCCGCTCGCGTCTCTCTCTCTCCGTCTCTGTCTCTCCCTCTCCCTCTCGCCCTCTGGGGCTGTCACTTAGTCTCTTTTCGAAGCTTTGTCTCTGTCTCTGCGTCTCTATCTAGCTTTCTGTCTCTTTGATTTCTCTGCCGTTCCTTCTCTGCTTTCCTGTCGGTTTCCTATCGCTCCCCCCAGGCTGGTCGGCTTTCTGGCTCGCTCTCGTTCTCTCACTGTCGGGTCTGTTCTGAGCCCCGAACACTGAACACTGGGGGCCAGGTTTGGGGGTGGCCAGAGATTCACCTTTTCCAGTTCAGGACAAGAAGTGCTCATTGAACCCTCTACCATATGTTAGTGGGACACTGAGGGTCATGGGGTGGTGAGTTTCTGTCTTTTCTCGCCCTTCTTAGGTCTTTTTTTTTTTGGGGGGGGGTGCTTTTTTTAGCTCGAGGATTCACCTCTGTCTCGTGTGTGTGTGTGTGTGTGTGTGTGTGTGTCTCCACCCCTCTTATCCCACTGCAGTTTCATCGCTTCCTCTGGGTTCTGGGAATGACAAACTCGGGGAAGGGGTAAAGGGAGAGATAGAGTGAGGGCCCAGTATCCCTGCAGCATCCGCTCAGGGCGAGAAAAGATCCAAGAGGCTGGGATGGAGTGTGGTGGGAGAGAGGGAAAGTGGGTGGGAGCTGCTTGCTGCCTGCCCCGCCCCCCGCGCTTCCCGCTCTGGGCGCCAGGGGTCGCTCCGCCTCCAGCCGCTTAAAGCGGCTCCAGTCGCGCGGCGGCTCACACAGCCCGCACTGCCGCCCAGGGAGGGAGGGGAGGAAGGTTAGGGGCACAGAGAAGGAGAGCGCTCTCAACAGAGGGGTGAGGGCTAGGGCCCGGATGCGGCTGGGGTGGGAAGGAGGGATCAGTATTCGCCAGAAATCAGAGCTCAAAACCTATCAGGAGGGAGCGTCCGGTGGGCGCCACCCGCAGCGCGGAGCCTGGGACGTCCCAGGAGCAAGGAGTAGTCCCCGCTCCCGCCGAGAGCGATCCGTCTGGGTAGCCAGGAACCCTAGCCGCCGCCATCCGTGAGAAAGCCGCCGTCTGGAGAGCAGGTGACTCAGACATCCTAGATCCCTAAGAAACCAGGCGTCCGAGAAGCTGCGATCTCAGGTGCCCAGGATTGTTAGGAGGCTAATAGCAGACCCGGGGCTCCGAACCTTCGGGAGCTGCCCCCGGCCCAACCCACCCTGGAATCTCCGCCTTGACGGACGGTTTGGGGAAAGGCACCGCTTCGGCGGGAGCCCGCCGGGGCGGGGGGGCTGGGCACAGCCGTCGGGGGGGTCCCGACCCAGGCCCGAGCCCAGCCACCGCCTCCGGGGCCCGCGGAGAGCCCCCGGCCTCTGCCGCCATTGCGCCCAAGAGTGAGGAGGATTTGCTGGCCCTGGCCGCGTCGCGGCTGAACCGCCGCAAGCGGGTAGCCGGCGCAGCCGTCGGGGTGACCATGGTGCTGTTGCTGCTGGTGGCCATCCCGCTGCTGGTGCACAGCTCCCGCGGGCCGGCGCACTACGAGATGCTGGGTCGCTGTCGCATGGTGTGCGACCCGCACGGGCCCAGAGGGCAAGGCCCCGACGGCGCGCCCGCCTCTGTGACCCCCTTCCCGCCGGGCGCCAAGGGAGAGGTGGGGCGGCGAGGGAAGGCAGGCTTGCGGGGGCCCCCGGGACCGCCTGGCCCCAGAGGGCCCCCAGGAGAGCCAGGCAGACCAGGGCCCCCGGGCCCTCCAGGCCCCGGCCCAGGCGGAGCGGCGCTCCCTGCCAGCTATGTGCCTCGCATTGCCTTCTACGCCGGCCTGCGGCGGCCTCATGAAGGTTACGAGGTGCTGCGCTTCGACGACGTGGTGACCAACGTGGGCAACGCTTACGAGGCGGCCAGCGGCAAGTTCACCTGCCCCATGCCGGGAGTCTACTTCTTCGCCTACCACGTGCTCATGCGCGGAGGCGATGGCACCAGCATGTGGGCGGACTTGATGAAGAACGGACAGGTGAGAGACCCCTGCCCTCACCCAGTCCCACATCAGATCCCAGTAACCTTCTAAGTCGCTTCCCCAACCCGAGCCCCTACTTCAAAACAGTATCACTGAATTCAGGGACGCCAGAAAGCCATAAACATAGCCATCACTTCATTTAGAGAAAGAGGAATAGAGGGCCAGAGAAATGACACTACCTGCTCAGGTTCTCAGGGAACTTTAGGAACAGTGTCAGCATTAGAATTCAGGGATCCGGGCTCAATGTCTCTAGCTGCGTCCTCACATTACAACTATAGGCAACCGCTCGCCAAACCTTTTTGGTCTCTCGTCTCGCAAACTAGCCCTCTTCTCCTGCTATGCCCCTGCCTTCTGGGCAGCCCTCTGGCCTGTGCGTTTCCTAGCCTCGGCTTGAGCGAGCTACCAGGGTCTACCCAGGTCGGACTCTGAATTAGAATGGACTATGCCTCAAGGGCAGTGAGAAATATGCAGCGGTTCCTGTGTAGGGATATCCAGCTTAGATTTTCCAGGAAAAGGTATAAAAGAAAGAAAACACTCGCTTCTTCGCCAGGCAGCTGCCCTGTTGCTTGCCCCAGGGTGTGGGGCCAAGCTTATAGCCAGCTTTGCCCTCAGCTAAAACTGAGTAGGTGGAGAGAGGTAGGAAATGGACAGGCAGTTCAGAGGCCAGCCAGGTAGCTGGTTAAGGAGCAGTTTTGGAAGAGTCAGGCACAGATGCAGCTTCGGACCTTGGCCTGGTCCGGCAGGCCCCACATCCTCCCTCACACCCTTTCAGCGTCCAGGTTCCTCTGCACCTTGCTCCAGCGCGCGATGGAGTCATCTGCTGTCTCGGTTTGGAAGAATAACCCCAAGGACTCAGGCCGAGGACCCGGAAGCCTTTAGCTTGAGCTAAAGGCTGCAAGCTCCGGCATGGGGGGTGCTGGGCAGCGCAGGCCACCGGGGGAGGTTGGGGCTGAGCGGTAACCTCTGCATGCCCAGTGCAGTGGGGTGGGTGGGGGTGACCTGGACCGCGCCAGGCCTGCTGGTCTGTTCCAACCTGGGGTCAGGCTCCCGGGCTCAGCATCCTCTCCACTATCAGACGTGAAGAGATGCTTTGGGGTCTTCTCGGCAGGGCCACCCCAAGAACCCGGAAAGGGGATAAGCGTACATGTGTGTCTGTACAGGGGTAGGATGCTGTATGTGTGTGTGTGAGTGTATGTGCGATTCGGGAGTGTGTCTGCGGGTGCCGGGTGCGAAGGTGAGTGTGGAGCCAGGTGGATCCGCATGTGGCACTGAGTAGGTGTGCGGGCTTTCTGCAGGCTATCTGTGGGGGGTGGGGGTGCGAGAGTAAATAGAGTGTCTGTTTCGGAGGGGGCGGGGCCGCGCGGCTCCCACTCTGTATTCCGTGGCGCCGGCGCTGCGGCCCTGGGGACTGTAAATAGTGATTAGAATAATGATGAATAATTAATAAGTTAATAACCAGCCCCCGCGGGACGGGAAGCGGGGGGGGGGGCGGATTGAGGAAGGGGCTGGAGGCCCAAGGCAACCACGGCCGGGCCAGAAGGGAAGACCCGCTCCTTGAGGGGCGGAAGGCGACCTCTTCAAGGAGGTTTCCGCGGACTCCCGAGGGGAAATAGACGCCCCAGAGGCGAGAGGGCATCAGTGCACCTTTCCCTGGCCTGCATCCTCGCACGCACACAGCCAGACCTGTGTCCGTCACCGCCGGAAGCGAATGCAAGTTTAGGTCTCACAGGAGGTCAGAGCGGCGACTGAATCAGAAATTTCAGTACAGGAGAATTTTATTTAATATCTAATAATAATAATAAGCCGTCGCCGTAATGTTGATTCCGATTCCTAGCGACGCTGTAGGACTGAGTAGAAGTGCCCCATAGGGTTTCCAAGGGAGCTCTGGTGGCGTAGTGCCTAAGGCACTTGACTGCTAACCAGAAGGCTGGCGGTTCAAACCCACCAGCCACTCCTCGGAAGGAAGATGGGGCAATCTACTTCCGTGGTGGTACTGCCTCGGAAACCCAAGGAGGGGTCGCTATGAGTCGGGTCTGACTCCATGGCACATAACAACAACAACAACAATCTTTACCGAAGCACCGCAGAGCGGGCTGGTGGGATCAAACTGCCGACCTTTGTGTTAGCAGCCCACCGCTCAACAACTGCGTCATCAGAAACTGAGAATAATAGTGCACCCTAGATAGTGTTTTCTACGTGGAAAACACTGTTCTAATACACTGCACATGTAGTAACTAATTTAATCCTAGCAGTCTTCAACGGTTCGTTCTGTTACTATCCACCCCTCGCCTTCGCTGTGCTCCCTAGCCTTGCAGCCCGCAGCCCTCGCGCCGCCTTCGCACTTCCGACCCCTCTGGGCACCGTAGCTCGGCACCGGGGTGAGTAGTGTTCTCTCTCGCTAGGTCCGAGCCAGCGCCATTGCCCAGGACGCGGACCAGAACTACGACTACGCCAGCAATAGCGTCATCCTGCATCTGGATGTGGGTGACGAGGTCTTTATCAAGCTGGATGGTGGGAAGGTGCACGGAGGCAACACCAACAAGTACAGCACTTTCTCTGGCTTCATAATCTACCCGGACTGAGCCGGGCCCCATCCCCCGCGCCCTTGCTCGTCTCTCTGCTCCCCACTCCACCCAGCTCCAGCCGGCCTAATCCAAGGCGCCAACCCATCCTTCGAGAGCCCGGCAGGTGGCGGGCGAACCCTCCCACTCCCGAGGCGGCCGAATTTGGGCCAGACTCTTGGGAATCAATGATTGGGGAGCAGAGGAGGCAGGGCCGTGGAAGAGCAGAGCTCCTGGGCAGGGACCACCACCCACTTGAGGGCTGATGTGAAAGCCAGACCCGAAGAGGAGCAGAGGTCACGGCCCCTCTCTTGCGCCCTAAACTGGGGGGTAGTTTCACTAATCTGGGGACAGATGCCCAGAAAGCAGAAGGGCGGCCCTGGCGGTTTGGGAGCAAGAAAACAAAGAGAATGAGTGCATCCCTGCGGTTGCGAGAGGAAAGAGGGGTAGGCGTTCCTCCTGCGTCACAACAACTTCATCTCACAATCCCCTCAGCCCCTCACCTCCATATTCAGGCTCCAGCCTCCAGCCTTGGCAGCCGTCTTGTGAACTGGAGGAACCAGTGATCTTTCCTGGCATTTAAAACTCATTCTCGGAAGTTCCCATTCCACTCCCGTCTGGGCTATGCTCTGGGGCTACAGCTTCTGTTGCCTCTTCCAATAAAGTGCAGTTGGGGAATGTGTGTGACTGCTTTGGACTTGGAACTCTGAATGGGGCAAAAGTTACTGAACCTTTCCCTCACCCCTCTCAGGGATTCCCATCCTGCTTGTCACTCTCTGCTAGAGGCAAAGGGTTAGTTATTCCTGGCAAAGTCTGCCTTTGGGGGAGAAGGGAGCATCTAGGGCTTCTACTCTGCTATGGGAAGCAGGGTATCATCAGCTTTCAGGAAAACTCTGGGGACTCACGCTGTAGGCCCAGGGAGACACAACTCAGTAAGTGACGCAAGGAGAGGTCCAGAACATCTGGGTCTGGTACCTCTGCCATTCTGCCTAGTGCTGGGGGACAGTTCTAAGAGAAGCTGCCAGGGGGTAAGGGTTGATGACTCCTGGGATGGGGGTTGACCTCAAGAAGAAAAAAGAGCAGGTCCCCAAAGACCCACAATCACCCCCCACCCCAACACATTTATAGAGCTGGCTGAGGGGGTTGGCTAGCCAAGAGTGGAGTAACTTCATCTCTTCCAGACAGCTCCTAGGTGAGAGAGAAGCCTGGGTGATCCTGAGAGCCCAGGGCTGGTCTCTAAGCTGGAGGGCACTGCCACCGTGTGGGCAATTGGAGATCAACACTAGAAGCTGACCTAGGTCTGGTGGCCTAGGTCTGACTAGAAGAAAAGAGACACTTGGACACTTTATAAACTTTATTGAAGGACAAAAGAATATTGGCTCTCAGCCCCACAGGGGTGAGAGGAGGAAGTGACAATAAATAAGGGCTAAAAGAAAGGAGCAAGGCAGGGCAGATGGAAGTGTGCGTCATGATGGAGAGCCCTGAGAGGCAGCAGAACCAACTGGAATAAAACACTGGAGAGAGAAGACACTGTCACAACCTAACCATCTTTGAACTGTAGTCAACTCTTTCCCATTGACTTTCTCTGAAAAGGAGCCAAGGCCAGTCCTCTGCTCCACTCCCCTCAACAAGGGTTGGTATGCAGTCAGAGACTCACCAGGGCTTCCTGCCATTCCAGTAACGCAGCCACAGGGTTGGTACAGACCCGAGTGGGAGCTGAGGGAGGGGCTCGACTGGTGTAGAAGGCACATTCATCATCCAGGCGGGCCTCATGGAAGCAGTGGATGGCAGTCAGACATGCTTTGAGGCGCTGCCTCAGGGCCAGGGTTCGAGGGGCCAGACTACTGGGGCCTGAGGGCCGAGGGTCAAAGAGTTCAGAAGAGGACTCTGGAGTCCTGTGCTTCAACATATACTGTCCTTTTTACCTCCCCCAAGGGCCAAACCAATTAGGAGCACAGAGCTAGAAGCGCAGCTTCTCCCTTCTGAGGGAGAGCCAGGCAGATAGATGATGGAGGGAAGTAAGCACAGATCACTTGGTGTGTGGAAATGGGCCCAGCTCCCAGTGAGAGATGACCACACCACCTCCTTTGTTCTCATCCCTTCCCAACCAACCCCTTACCTGACTGCCCTGGTGGGGGCCTCAGAGACTGGAGTGAGTGGCTAGGAGGGCTGGCACAAAATGAGTGTTGGGAAGAGATCAGGCTGGCAGGCACTGGAGCACACTGATTGTTGTGGGGCTGTTGGATGGACTCTGGACTTCTAGGTTCGACGGGGCAGGCCTCTGATGCCCCAGGCTCTACCCTAGGGTGGGGCTCTGGGAGTCCATTCTTCTCCTGGGGGCTGTGTTGAAGGGGTCCAGGCTCTGTTACTCCAGGCTGTTGTTGAGGGGAGGGCTCTGGTATCTCAGACTTCCTCCTAGGGCAGGAGTCTGGGAGCCCTGGCTCTGCTGGAGGGCAGGGCTGTGGTTCTCCACACTCCTCTGGAAGGCAGGGTGCTGGAAGCTCAGAGTGCTGCAACAGTCCAGGAAGGTGCGAAGTCCCAGAATTATGCTCCAGGGCATTCAGAGTTGTAGAAATTTCAGCCAGCAGGGGATGAAGTTCATCCATATCCAGAGAGGAGTCTCCATTAAGGGGGGCATACTTGCCCCCTGCCAGCCCCTCTACCTCCTGTCTCAACAGCTGCTGCAGGATACTGATGCGCTGCAGATAGAAGAGAGTACCCTGGTATGGTGTGGATTCGAGTACCGTACTCACACTACCATCACCCCATACCCCATCTCTTCCTGTTTCCTCCTCAGGCATCAAAGCTGTGGCCCCCACAGACCCACCTGCATTTTCAGCTCCTGAAGGTTGGGCATTCTGTTTGGGGGAAGTCCATAAGGAGCCACAGGAGGTTTCGCAGGCTCCTCCTGGAACCCTGTAGAACTCTCCTGGTCAAATAACTGTACTGCAATCTGCTCCTGCCAGATGGGAGGAAAAGGGAGATGTGGGGAAGCCAGGCCGGGGCAGGCAGATGATCAGAGTACTACCCTTATGAGGAAGGGATCCAAGTCCCTAAATGAGAAGACCTAGATTTAGATTAGGAGAAGCAGCAAAGAAGCAGGGAGATTTGGAGTTAGGTAGTTTTGCCAGGGAGCCCACCTGCTGGCCTCCAACCCAAAAGGGCAGAGAGAGGGATCTCAGCACAGGAGGGCTTCTAATACTTACCCAGGGCAGGAAAGGCTCTTCAGGTTCGGGGCAGGACTGAGGGGAGAGACCACTCACCCATTGGCCCTGGGACCAGAAGTAAGATGTCAGCAAGGCCCAGCACTACAGATGGGGCCCTATGTCCTCTGGCCCCTGTCTGTAATCCTCCCTGTGCTCATCTATTCCCCTGCTCCCTCTGCCCCAGCCTCGATCTGTGCCAGCTACCTCCTGTCTTCTCTTACCTGCTGAGCTCTGGGGGCTGATGGGATGGGTGTAAACTGGATTTTGGGGCGAATAGCAAGGCGCCGCAACACGGAATATGAGGTCTAGGGAGAGATGAAGCGGCTGAGCAGGGATAAAGCCTAGATCCAGTGGGGAGCCTCAGCCAGACTGTTCTGCTCTAGCCCTGCCCCTAAGAATCATAAGCACAAACCGGAACTGAGGGGTGGGGAGAAGGTACACGCTGAGCCCCTCCAAATGGTGAAGGGTGGGTGACAGTAGGTGGCACCACGCGGCCAGGCATGGGCTGGACAGTGGAGAGAGTCAGGTGGGAGTCATGGCTGTCCTGTGAAGAAAAAGTTGGGAAGAGTAATCCCATCCCCCTTTGCCCTCCCCCAGGTCTTGTTCTCACCACAGTAGCCATTGTGATTCTTCTAAGACATAAGTGAAATCAAGTCACTCCATCTCTGATCCTCACCCCATGGCTTTCCATCTCATTCCAAGTAAAAACCAAACACTGGTTTATAAGCCCCTAGCTAATCTGATTCTGTTACTGCTCTAACCTCATCTCCTTCCCTTTTCTTCCTTACTCTCATCAGCCTTTCTGGCCCTTCTTTGTTGCTGATCCTCAAATATACTAGAAACCTTCCCTCCTTGGGGCCTTTGCAGTTCTCCTGGCCTGGAAGTCTCTTCCTCCAGATATCTGCATGGCTCTTTCCCTCAAATCCTTCTGGTCTGAAATTTCCTCAGTGAGATTCCTCCGAACAACCTATTTAAAATTGCAGTACCAGCTCGCTAGTCCCAATTCCCCTTCAGTACCCTATCTTCTCACATTGAACTTGTCATCATCTAACATACTATACCAAAAAAAAAACCACCCTAACTCGTTGACATTGAGTCAGTCCCTACTCATGGCAACCCTACATGTTACAGAGTAGAACTGCCCCAGAGGATTCTCTTGGCTGAGATCTTTATGAAAGCAGATTGCCAGGCCTTTCTTCTTGGTGCTGTTGGGGGGGGTTCAAGGTTAGTAGAAGTTTAGTCATCAAGCACAAACCATTTGCACCACTCAGGGACCTTTGACATACTATAGATTTTACATATGTGTTTATCGCTTGCTCCCCCTTCTAGAAAGGGAACTTGTTTACTACTTTATGTGCAGAGCCTAGAACAGTGCCTGACACACTATATATGTTCAAGAAGTATCTGTGGAGCAAACAGATGAATGCTATTGACTGACAAGTATCAGTTCTCACTATCAGCACTGATCTGATGATAATGTAACTATGTATCAGTCTATGACCTCTCATTCCAGGCCCCAGACACCAGGTAAAGAGAAGTCACTTCCATTCTGGAGAGCTTGGACCTATTTAGCACAAAACTACATAAAATAACATCCTGAGGTCCACGTTCGCCTGGCCCTATGCACAATCCTCAGGGTTGGCTGCTGCTGGGAGGGAATTCTCCCCAAGCACCTCCCACCCTCACCCCCTATCCTGAGAAGGTCTCATCTCACCCTGGTGCGTGATTCTCTCAATGGTACCCTCTGGGCCAGACCGAGGGGGCCTCCTCTGCCTTCATCTGAGTGAGGGACAACTTCATGTTCTCCTTCAGGGAGAGAGGAAGCTAGGAGGAGACAGGAAGTTTGCTGTAGTTCCTGGAATGCCCATCAAAGTCTAGCACAGGGCTTTGCAACCTTTGGAGAGGGTATGCCAGTTTGACAGCCCTACGGCACCATGAGGGGCAGGGACTCATCCCAGCAGTCTCTATCTTCACAGTCCAGCATATCTCAGTAAACACTTAGGAATCGGAACAGTGAGTAGGCGGGGGTGTGCTGATGGCTCTTAGGGGCTGGAGACTGGTAGACAGTGAGTGGACGATAACTCTTGCAGGGAATGACAAGGAGAGGGTGGAAATGGGGACTACCTCCTTTGACACAGTGCAAGTGAGTTCCAACCCCTGGCCCCTTTCCTTCTTCACTCTTTCAGATCTAGCCACCATCACATCCCCAGCCAGCTGAGCTCCCCAATGCAGGCAGCCCACGTTCTCAACCCATGGCCAGACACACTCACCAGGCTGGGCTGGGGTCTCCAGGGGCAATCCTGAGGCCTGCCTTGATGATGTCCTGATGACAATAACAACAGCAGCCAGTAGTCACTGAGTGCCAAGTATTAGCTGGGCGATATACTAAGTGCTTTACCAATATGACCTAATTTAAACCTCACAACAACCTCTATTGAAGGTACATTATCCTCAATTGACAGATAAAGAAACTGAAGCTTGGAAAGGTTAGGGCGAGCTTGCACAACTAGTAAGGGATAAAAGTCAGGAATCAAACCCAAAACCCATTTATGCTCTATATTCCAGCACCTCTCATCCCCACCCCATAACTTGAAGTGACAGATGCTATAATGAGGCTTGGCTATGAAGCTCTGAACCCTATACTCAGGGCTCACCACAGGTAGTCACAGGATTCCCCCTTCCTCTCCTGGGCTGATAGAGCCCTAAAGCTTTAGGAAAGTCCCAGCTCTGGGACTGCTGCATCAGACACTGGGTCATTCCTTTCCAAATGACCTTCTTCCACACCTTCCTCTTACCGTTTGCTGCCACCTGTCACTCTTCTTAACTCTAGGAAACTGGGGCGAGTGGAAGAATAAAAGGATGATCCTGAAGGTGGAATCTGACCCAGAGGAACAAGAAATGAGAGGAGGGTCACAGGTGGGACCCAAACCTTCAGGTCTCACCACCAGCTCCATGTACCCCACAGAACCCCTCTGGCTTCTCATAAGGTACCTTCTCTCTCAGGGCTCTTAAGGAGCTCCCAAAGCACTGTCAACCCCTCATGGGTACTCACCAAAGTCTCCAGCCTCTGGGGGCACAAGGTCTGGCCACGGGGTCCTGGCCCCTCTAGCCTTGAGAAGCAGGAAGCCCTGGCAGGATCTAGTTGGTGGTTGGGAGTTCTAGGGGCCAAGTATGCAGAGGCTCGGGCACCCTGGGACACCAATAGAGACTTTTAACATAGGCTCGTGATCTTTTTTTTCAACCCACACCAGCTCCATCTCCCCATATCTATTACCTGGCCCCTCTGGAGAGTACTTCTTTTACTTCCACGAACCAGCACTCTCTGAGCCAGACTGAGCTGGCGCCCTAGATGACAACTCTTCACCCCCTCACCTGACAGGATGGTGGCCAGGGCTGCAGGGTCAGCCACAAACTCTATGGCCCCTGGAGCCCCTGCAAGGAAAGAGAAGGAAAGGTGAAAAGGAACAGGAAGTGGAAAGGGGTCAGGGATGCTAATATAGTTATCTTAAAGTGCAAGAGTAACTAACAGAGACTCTCATTCAATTCTACTCAGTTCATCAAATGTTCACAGAAGATTATTCTACATAAGACATGGGTCTAGACACTGTGTCAGAAGTGAGTAAGACAAAGTCCACCCTTAAGAAGCTCTCATCAAACTGTACAGAGATAGCAGACTCAAGCCAAACTATGGATATGTTATAAAAGAAGTACTGCAAAGCATTAGGAGAACACAGAGCAACGGATTGTTACTGGGTGAGATGGAAAGGTTCCTGAAAAGAAGACAGTTTTCTGAAGGAAAGTTAGGGCTTCTAAGAACAATGAGCTCTCCAGGAGCAGGGACCATAACAAGCAGACCAGAAGTTGTACAAAGCCTCAAAACTCCACTGTGCCCTTCCCATTCTCTCATCCAGTTAAGGAGGCTGTGGCCCCAGGCCTCCAACAGGTACCTGTCAGGAAAGGGGGCTCAGGCTGTACATTTTGTCCTCCAGGACTAAGCCTGAGCTCCTTCAAGGGGCTTCGAAGCTGAGTGCTTCCCACCAATCTCTCTGATTTCTCTGTTTGGTGTGTGGCTTTAGGCTTGGTTCCTGCTGGGTCAACAAGGGGATGCTTAACACGGAACGGCGGCTTCTGCACCAATCTCTGTTAGGTGTGGAAAGGCAAAAATAAAGAAATCGCGTTGGGATGCGTTGCTGGTGTTAAGGTGCCTCATTGTAGCTACTACCTTCACCCATCAGGCCCCTCTCACCTTCGGATCTTGGTTCTTCTGGTCCAGGGCGCAGGGCTTGCTCGTGGGGAGAGGTGGGCGTCTCTGCGAGCGCAAAGGAATCTTGCTAGGAGTGGGAGATACATCCCAGAGGAGAGGATCCTTCGTGGCTTGGAGAGTGGTCATGATGGCTACAACTAAGATACGGAAGAAGGTAGGACCGTGGATTAAAGGTCAGCCGTATCTGGGCACCTGCCCTGCTATCCCTGAGACTCCAAACCTCCGCCCAAATCCATGCGTCCAGAAACTCCCTGCGCCTGCAAGGTCCTTCTTCTGGGTGCCACCTCCAGGCACGCCGAATCCACTCATTTGCCCCAGAACCCCAAACTACCTCTCCTCCCTGTAAGCCCCCGCAGCCCTCGTTCCCTCCTAGATCACCGTGCCACACCGTCCCCGAAGCCCCTCTGGGTTGTCCCAGTTCCTTCGCTTGTTTCCTGACTCTCGCAGTCTCGGGTACCTACGTCCCCAGTTTGTAAAATACTCCAAGCTCCCGATTGGCTGGCCCGCGCTCCCGTGTAGGCGCACGGCACCTGATTCAGGCGTCCAATCCACAGGCTTCGGAGGCGGGGCCCAAAGAGTCAGACCGCTTTCTAACTAGGAAAAAACTGACCCTGCTCAATCAGCTAATCTAAGAGCTGAGCGCAGAGTGGAAGACGTGGAGAAAGGAACGACTAGGCTGGTCTGAGGCCATGAAGGCGTGGCGCTCGGAGTCTGTAAGACAACGGGCGCTCTCGCGAGGTCTCGGGTCTGGTTAGGAAAACACCATTGGCGAGACAGAGGATTGTGGGAAGGGCTTGTTGTCCGGATCGCGGCTAACGGTATTAGATGCTGGTTCAAGTGTCTGAGCCAGGTCTGACCTCACTGTGGCGCCAAGATTTGGGGACGCCATTCCAGACCTTTATAGGAAACATCTTCTGTACGCTGTGCCCAGGATGAGACGGAGAGGGCTGGAGGAAATTGAACTGAGCCTGACAACAAAAATAAAGAAAAACTTTTTTTCTTGTCACTTGATGCTTAGTCTGGTAAGGTGTGGTCTCCATCTCGCAGGTAAGAAACAAGAAACAAGACTCAAAAAGTGACGTTGGGACTCAGTTAACATCAGAAGCGAATGGCTACTCACAGCTGAAGACTTCTCCACCTTCAGGCTTTCTTGCAGGTCTGGAGAACGAGGGTGAGGGGGCTCAGCTGAGGATAATTGGCAGGCAGGAGTGTGAGGCTGCGGAAATTTAGAATATTCTGGTTAGAATGGAAGGGGTAAACCATTAGTGGAGAACGGGATTTGGGTGACAGTTCCAAGTTTAAGGGACTCTGGTAGATTTTACCCTCACCAGGGTAGTCCCTCTGCTAACAGAGTGGTTTAAAGCAGTCCCTTGCTAACTACAAGGTGGGTAGTTCCAACCCACCAACTGCTCCTTGGGAGAAAGATGAGGCAGTCTGCTTGCATAAAAATTTATAGCTTTGGGAGCCCTATTGAGCAGTTCTTTGTCTAATTGGGTCATTATGCGTTGGGGTCGACATGATGGCAATGGGTTTGTTTTTTGGTTTTAGGGTGGTTCCTAGGATACTAGGTACCCTGATCATAAACCTAGAAATTACTCTTGAACCTCCCTCTACCCTTTCCATATCCAGTCTTTCATCCAGCCTTACTGTAAATTGTGCCTCTTAAATATTTTTTGAGTTCATCTCTTCTTCATTGTTACTGTTGTTAGTTGCCTTCAAATTGATTCTGACTCATGACCCTGTAGGACAGGGTGGGACTGCCCCATAGGGTTTCCAAGGCTGCAAACTTTGACCAGGAGCAGAATGCTACATCTTTCTGCGGTGGGGCCGCTGGTGGGTTTAAACTGCAACCTTCTGGTTCGCAGTTGAGCACTTTAACTACTGCGTGTGTTAGGCTGGGTTCTGTAGAGAAGCAAAACCAGTAAAGCTTATATATCCATATGTTGTTGTTGTTGTTGTTATATGCCGTCGAGTCGGCCCCGACTCATAGCGACCCCTCCTTGGGTTTCCGAGGCAGTATCACTATGGAAGTAGGATTGCCCAACCTTCCTTCCGAGGAGTGGCTGGTGGGTTTGAACCGCCAGCCTTCTGGTTAGCAGTCAAGTGCCTTAGGCACTATGCTACCAGAGCCCCTATATATCCATATAGAGAAAGATAAATTTATCTTAGGAAAATGGCTCACACACTTACAGAAGCTGGCAGTCCCAAATTCTTGGATCAAATGTCAAGCTGGAGGCTTTTCCCAACTCACATAGCTGCAGGGGCTGACGAGCTCAAGGTTGGTAGGCAGTATACTGGCTGTTGACTCCAACAAATGACAAATCCAAGATCTCCAGGCCGAATGGTGGATTGTTCATTCATGGAAAGTTGTAGGTAGCGCAACAGGATCCCAATCCACAGAAGAATGTCTCTTTTCCCAGGATGTCCATAAATATACTGGAAGCAGGCCACACCCCTAGGGAAACTCCCTTTCAACAGATTGGCTGCTCAAAACATACATCTGATTCCATCATGGGAATAATTTACACCACAACTGCTTAACCACACAGAATTGTGGTCCAGCCAAGTTAACACACAGCTCCAACTATCGTACTGCGCAATCAGGGTTCTCCTATCATTTTCATTACCACCACTCAAATACAAGTTACTAGCATCTCTTAGCTAGAGGCTTCCTACATTCTTTGTCTTTTTCTCCCACACTATTCCTTTCTCCACTTTGCTGGAATAATCTTCCCAAAATGCAAATCTGGTCATGGTTACATTGTTGCCTTCCTTGGCTTCTTCTCTCTCAATGCCCCCATCTTGGTCCACTCTCCACCTTGTCCCCTGTCTTCTAACTCAATGACCTTTTTCAGTTTCTCAGGTTTAGTGTGCTCCTTCTAGTTCCTCTGTTTGGAATGCTTTTTTTTTAATGCATTATTACTTCTTCAGAGAGGCCTTCCTTGAACCCATAGCCCACCCCAATCTAGAAAAGATGTTTTGGTTATATGCTATCAAAGAACAGTTTCCTTCAGAGTATGTGTCTTAGTTGGTAATTTTATGTTTATCAATGGAAACATAATATGCTTATTAATGTAAGCATAATATGTTTATTAAACTTAGTCTTACTCGACCTCTCAAGAAGGTGTTGATGGTGGTGACCCTCTGTTTTTGGTTTACAGTCATATTTTCAGTGCCTTGCATTGTGCCTGGCTTGTAAAGATACTCAGTATTTGTTGACTGAAACAATGTATGAATGAATAATTGATTGATTGACCTGGGAGACAGAAAAAAACATACAAGATCCCCTAATAGTTGAACTTCCTCTTTAAAACAAGGAAACACATTCTAGTCACTAGGGATAGTATCTTAAAAGTATAAAGAAAAATACAAATTGAAAATATGAAGTTTTCATTCTCCCTGTTGAAAATAAAGAAAATGGCTCCCTTCCTCCCCAATTCTTTCAGAATTCACTTTAGATAACTTGTAATGGCAGAATCTTTCTGAAAAGTATGTAAATCAAGGATGTTTCCTCAAGGACTTGGGAACTCTCTCTTTTGAAATGTAATCATCAAAAAAGCTCATACTCCTATCTCCCAGTTTCCTGGAAGGAGATTAGCATAACTTTAGGTATCTTACCATAAAATTATTAGAAAATTAACAATTTTATCTTAAACATGAATGTAGTGAGTTGTATTCACTGAGATATAGAAAGGATAAAATTAATTTCTGTCTGCAGTCTCTTTAGTGGATAGCCTGTGATGCATCACATTCTGGTTTAATGCTTATTCAATAATAAAACCTCTTTCTCTTCTATATTGTGGAGAGGTTTTCTGGGTTGGCAGTAGATTTCATTTTTAATAATCCCCTCCCCCCAACTAAAGGCAAGGAGGGAGCTCTGGTGGCGTAGTGCCTAAGGCATTTGACTGCTAACCAGAAGGCTGGTGGTTCAAACCCACCAGCCACTC
>NW_006921632.1:2426084-2433260 GCF_000298275.1 Orycteropus afer afer
TGGTGGTTCAAACCCACCAGCCACTCCTCAGAAGGAAGATTGGGCAATCTACTTCCATAGAGATACTGCCTGTGGTAGTTAATGTTTGTGTATCAACTTGGCTGGGCCTGGTTGAGTGCCTGGGGAGCTGGTGGTAGTTATTCCCCATGATGAGACTGACAATCAACTCCATGGTGGGATCCACCATTAGCAGCTGAGTAGCTGCCTTTGGGTATATAAGCAGCAGCTTTGGGGAAGGTCTCTAGCCTTTGGCATGCTTGGACTTTGCATGTAGCTGTGTCGTTGCTCAGCAGCCTGCTATGCTCTGCTGACCTTGGGATTTACAATGGACTTTAAGTTAATGGCCTGCCGTGTTGTTTGGTAACATCGGGACCGTGCCTTTACTTGTCAACCTTGGGGCTTCTCAGCCTCAGCAGCCAGCAGCTGTCTGAGTGAAGAAATGCCTCTAGCTCCAGTGGGCTGGGAGCAGGAAGCAGAACTGGACCCCAAGATTGAGGGGCTCTTACCTAGCCCTTAAAGCCTGGCAGTTTGAACTTGTACTTAAAGCCTCCAAATTGTAAGAATAAACTCTTATAAGCCATCCCATTTGTGGTATATTTCTTGTCAGAGTGACACTAGGTAACCAGAACAACAACTCAGAAACCAAGGAGGGGTTGCTGTGAATCCAATCGACTCAACAGCAGTGAGTTCAGTTTGGTTTAAAGACAAGGAAATGTGGAAGAATATGGAATGTTCAAAGAATAGTGAGTCCTGATAGTTTGGAAAAGAGCCAAAGGGGTTGAAGGATGCAATTAATGTCACTGAAGTGTACATGTAGAAATTGATGAAATGTAGTGTGTATATAATAATAATAGTAATAATAAAGGAATAATGAATCCTTTGGGGTAGATGGCATGTAGGGAATGGACAGAAATAAAACTAAAAAGGTCATCTGGATTGAGGGAAAAGGAGAGAGGGTCACCTCATCCCACGAACAGGTATTGTGAAAGTACCAAATCCTAACTACTAGACCAGCAGGGATAGCTACTAACAAGTATTATGCACCTACTATGTGTGTGGCTCTTTGCTAGACTTTTGGTATCCAGAGGGAGGTAAGGGTGAAATTTGAAGGGTGAGGAGACACCAGAATAGAGATTGGCCGCACCATGATTTTAAGATGGTCAGCACAGTTCAGATCAGATCCTCCATTTCCTGAACCTAAAAGCTTTAGTTTGTCAGGCTACCCAGAGTAGATTTGGGGACTGATCCATGCTAATCAAATGCATAAGTGATTCATGAATGCTTTACCATAAACCATACACTTTTCAATGACCAAAGTATTTATGTCTGCTTTTCATGGCACCATAGATTCTGCTCTTTACAGAACCAAGGTACAAAACCAAAAAACCAAACTAACTTCCATTGAGTTGATTCCAACTCACAGTGACCCCTATTGAGTTTCCAAGGCTATAAATCTTACAGAAGTAGATTGCCTCATCTTCATTTCCCTTCCGCAGAACAACTAGTGGGTTTGAACTGCTGACCTGGTTAGCAGCCAAATGTCTTACCCACTATGCCACCAGAGCTCCTTTTTCAAGGTACAAGGAACACTAATTTAATATCAGAAAAGTCTTAGAGGGAATCACTGCTCAGAACACCTGTCATACCTATCAGAGTATCCAATTTGTTTTCTACACAGCAGTCAGAATGAACGGCTTCTGCTTGTCTTTGCTAAATCTTGCATGCGGGAACTTCAGTTAATCTTTTTCAGGCCAGCTACTTTCTCATTTTATTCTAGCCCTCTTTCATTTCCTATCTGCTCTCTTACTCTTCTCCCCCATGGACAACCATTCTAGGTTCTGGATACTCTGGTGGGGCAAAGGTTAAACACTGCTGCTAAGCAAAAGGTGGGCGGTGTGAACCCATCAGCAGCTCCTGTGGGAGAAAAGACCCGAGGATAAAAAACAAAATCAAACTCACTGCCAGTGAGTCAATTTCGACTCATAGTAACCCCCGTGGTAAATCTTTACAGAAGAAGATTGCCCCATCTTCCTTCCACAGAGCGGCTGGTAGGTTTGAACCACCAACTTTCTGGTTAGCAGTCAAATACCTTAGGTACTACACAACCACAGCTCCTAACCTGAGGATATGCTTTCATAAAGATTATAGCCTAGGAAACCTATAGGCCAGTTCTACTCTGTCCTACATGGTCACTATGAGTTGGAATCAACTCAATGGCTCACAACAAGAAACAAGAGGGTTGTCTATTAGTTTTCTATTGCTGTTAGAACAAGTTACAACAAATTGATGGTTTTAAAAAACACAAATATACTCTTATAGGTCTGGAGGTCAGAAGTCCAAAATCAAGGTTGACAGGGCTGTGTTTCTTTTAGAGCTTTTTAGGGGATGTGCTGCACTGAATTACTTGGTGTGGCTCTTCTAGCCATGGTCTTTGTGACTCCCGTCAGGTTACTGAGTGGAACTATGTGAATGTACAGCCCACCAAGGGATTGCATAGTTTGTTAGTAATGTAATAAGGTACAAGGCACCCTTGTGGGGGTTGGGCCATGAAAATAAGGTGTATGGAACTCTAATGTGGGAATTGGTTAGTTTTGTCATTCTACTTGGCTTAAAATGAGCCCTCCTAGAGGCAGAACTGGGGATCTCACTGCCATCAAGAGAGAAGACCTAGAGGTGGAATGCAGCATGTCCTTGGACTTGAGATCCCTGTGCTGGATCTCCTTGGCAGAGAGACAGCCTGGCTGAGATGACTGGCTGAGGTGATGGCAGCAGAACCACGAGACAGAAATTGCCAGCCCATGGAGTGAGAAAGCTGAGTGCCTTTGAGCAGGAGACTTGCTGGTGGAGTGGGATGCACTTAGGTGCACATGTTGACAGAACTAAAAGAGCTTTGTAATATTTGCCCAAGCAGGGCAAAGGCCAGGCTGAGAGGCCAAGGGCCAGAGAGGCATGCCTGAGGACATGGCAGAGGGGAGACTGTCATGATCAAAGAACTGTATCTTGAGCATGAACCTGAAGTGTAGCCTGTTATTTTCCTAATAAACCCCATACTTGTGAGCATTGTCTGTGAGTTCTGTGTGGACATTACAACAAATGACGGAACCCAGCAGAGAAGTAGTGAGTGCCTGGGAGGATTGGCTAGTCTTAGAATTGGTATAAAGGTTGGAGGGTGGCAGCACGTTTGGCCTCATAGGAATCAGCCTTGGGTTGTTGAAGTTTATTCTCTCCACCCTTCATTAAGTTGGGGTGCATCAGAAGAAATGCCACCTCACGTGTTTTTTAAATTTTTTTTGTTGTAATTTGGGTGAAAACTTATGAAACAAATTCCCCCACATGCTTTTTGCAGGGGAGAATTTGTTTTCTTTTCCTTTTCCAGGTTCTAGAGGCTGCCTTCATTTCTTGGTATGTGGTCCCTTCATCATTCCAACCTCTTCTATCCTCACATTTCCTGCCTTCCTCTTATAAATACGCTTGTGATTACATCAAGCCCACCTGCATAATCCAGGATAATCTTCTCATTTCAAAATCCTTAACTTAATCATATTTGCAAAGACCCTTTTGCTATATAAAGCAACATTCAGATTCCTGAGTTAGGATGTGGACATCTTTGGTGGGGAGTCATTATTCAGACCGCTGTAGATTGTTTAGTGTATGTGTTTTTAATTTAAATAAATGTTGTTGCCACGTAAATATAGTTCTGTTTTCACTTTTTTCAATCAACTTTTTTCCAGGATCCATCCTTATTGCTGTATACAATCTAGTTCATTGCTTATAACTACTGCATAGAATTCCATATTAGGCACCCATTATGCTTTATTATCCACTTGCCACTTCCACAAACAGTGCTGGAGCATTATCTTCTTACATGGCCCCTCGTGAGCCCATTCAAGGATATCTTTGGGAGTGGAATTTATGGGTCTTAGGCATATTGTTGTTAGGTGCCTGCAGTGTAGTAAATTACTTAGTATGGCTTTTCTACCCATAAGTCATTGTAAACTCAGCGGTGGAATGAGCAACTGAGGAGCTCCTGATTGTAAATGTTATCCACGTGGAGTATGTCTGTTGGGAGTGGCACAATACAATGTTCTGGGAGGTTCCCACTCTCTCTCAGGTGCTTAGAGTTCTGATGCTGTGATTGGCTAGTTTGACCACCCTGCCGGGCTCAAAAGGAGGCCTCCTAGAGGAAGATGTGCTGCTGAAAGAGACACGCGCCCCAGAAAGAGACATGTGCTGCTGGGAAAGAGACGCAAGAGACACGCATTGCTGAGTGAGACACTGAGGGACCAGTGCTGCTGGGAAAGAGACTGTGAGAAACTGTTGGCTGAGGAACGGTGGGCTGGGGAGAGAGACTGAGCATTTTTCCTGAACTCAAATTGTAGCCTGGTGCTTCCCTAATAAACCTCATAATCTGTGAGCTCTGTGTGGCCACTGCAGCGAATTATCGAACCCAGGAGAGAGGTGGTGGGTGCTTTGGGAGGAACGGTTGGAGAAAGGGCTGGAGGGAGGCAGCATGTGTGGCCTGGCAGGAATAGGCCTTGGGTTACTTCTGGTAATCCTGTCTTCCTCTTGTAGGGTTAGAGGAGGTCGGAAGATGTGGCCTCCTTGCCGTTTTTGCAGTGCCAATGAGTCAGCTCCAACTCATATGGACCTTATGTACAACAGAACAAAACACTGCCCGGCCGTGTGCCATCCTCACAATCCTTGCTGTACTTGAGCCACTGTGTCAATCCATCTCAGTGAGGGTCTTCTCCCTTTTCACTGACACTCCACTTTACCAAGCATGATATTCTTCTCCAGGGAATGGTCCCTTCTGACAATATGACCAAAGTAGGTGAGATGAAATCTGGCCATTCACACTTCCAAGGAACATTCTGGGTGCACTTCTTCTAGGACAGATTTGTTCATTCTTCTGGCAGTCCACAGTACTTTCAGCATTCTTTGCCAACACTACAACTCAAAAGCATCAACTCTTGTTCAGTCTTCCTCATTCATTTTCCAGCTTTCACATGCATATGAGACAATGGAAAATACCATGACTTGGGTCAGGTGCACCTTAGTCCTCAAGATGATATCATTGCTTTTGAATACTCTAAAGAGGTCTTTTGCAGTAGATGTGTCCAATGCAATACATCTTTTGATTTCCTGACTGCTGCTTCCATGGGCATTGATTGTGGAGCCAAGTAAAATGAAATTCCTGACAACTTCTATCTTTTCACCATTTATTGTGATGTTGCTTATTGGTCCATTTGTGAGGATTTTTATTTTCTTTATGTTGAGGGTAATCCATACTGAAGGCTGTAGTCTTTGATCTTCATCAGTAAAGGCTTCAAGTCATCTTCACTTTCAACAAGCAAGGTGTGTCATTTGTATATTGCATGTTGTTAATGATTCTTCCTCCAATCCTCATGGCAACATTCTTCTTCTTATAGTCTAGCTTCTTCTTTTATTTTCTCAGCATACATATTGAATACATATAGTGAAAAGATAACCCTGACACACACCTTTTCTGTTTTGTTCAAACAGCTAACTTCATTTTGGTCTACATACAGGTTCCTCATGTGCACAATTAAGTGCTCTGAGACTCTCATAGTCTTCAATATTATCCATCATGTAGGATGATCCAAACAGTCAAATGCCTTTGCATAGTCAAAACAGAGGCAAACATCTTCCTGGTATTATCTGCTTTCAGCCAAGATCCATCTGAAATCAGTAATAATGTCCTTCGTTTCACATCTTCTTCTGAATATGGCTTGAATTTCTGGCAGTTCCCTGTTGATGTACTACTACAACCATTTTTAATTATCCTCAGCAAAATTTGACTTGTGTGTGATATTAATGAAATTGTACAATAATTTCTGCATTCTGTTGGATCACCTTTCTTTGTAATGGGCACAAATGTGGATCTCTTCCAGTTAGTTGACCAGATAGCTGTCTTTCAAATTTTTGACATAGATGAATGACTGTTTCCAGTTTTGCATTTACTTGCCTTAAAGTAGTTCAAGGGCTATCTATCACCCTTACAATAATATTTGCCCTTAAAGACATCACTAAAGAGGAACACTACAGGCCAGTATCCCTCATGAATATAGATGCGAAAATCTTCAGCAAAATCCTAGCCAATAGATTCCAACAACATATCAATAAAATAATACTTATGACCAAGTGGGGTTCATACCAGGAATACAAGGATGGTTCAACATTAGAAAAACAATATCATCCATCACATAAATAAAACAAAGGAAAAGAACTGCATAATCATATCAATCGATGCAGAAAAAGTATTTAATACAATCCAACACCCATTCCTGATTAAAAAAAAAAAAAACTCTCAGAAAAATAGGAATAGAAAGGAAATTCCTCAAAATAATAGGGGAAATATATGCAAAACCAACAGCCAATATTATTCTCAATGGAGAGAGATAGAAATCATCCCCCTTGTGAACAGAAACCAGACAAAGATGTCTTCTATCATCACCTCTATTCAACATGGTACTGGAAGTCCTAGTCAGGGTAATAAGGCAAGAAAGGGAAATCAAAGGCATCCAAATTGGTAAAGAAGAAGTAAAACTGTCCCTATTTGCTGAAGATGTGATCCTATATAGAGAAAACCCAAGAAACTCAGCAAAAAATCTACTGGAACTAATTGAGAGATTTAACATAGTAGCAGAATATAAGATCACATACAAAAATCAGTTGGATCCCATTACTAGGTATATATCCTGAAGAAGTGAGAGCCAGGAAAAGAACAGATATATGCACACTCATATTCATCGCAGCACTATTTACAACAGCAAAAAGATGGAAACAACCTATATGTCCATTAACAGAAGGATGGATTATCAAACTATGGTACATACACACAATGGAATAATATGCAACACTAAAGAATAACGTAGACTCTGCCAAACACTGCATAAAATGGATGAACTTTGAGGACATTATGCTGAGTAACATAAGTCAACCACAGAAGGACATATATTATATTAGTTCATTATTGTAAAAAGTCAAGGAAACTGCCCTTCAGGTCTGGAATTGAGCCCACAACTGTGGTTTCCAGCCAGACAAAGTACAGGCATGTGAGTTAAACATTTATCTCAAGTAGACACACTCCCTGGAGAGAACAATCATGGGAGAAGGAAGGGCTGCTTATACACAGGGAGATAGCTCAGGGTGCAG